>NW_011495041.1:7789985-7807153 GCF_000754665.1 Bison bison bison
GGAGTGCATCAAAGCTATATATTGTCACCCTGCTTATTTAACTTATATGCAGAGTACATCATGAGAAACGCTGGACTGGAAGAAACACAAGCTGGAATGAAGATTGCCAAGAGAAATATCAATAATCTCAGATGTGCAGATGACGCTACCCTTATGGCAGAAAGTGAAGAAAAACTAAAAGCCTTTTGATGAAAGTGAAAGAGGAGAGTGAAAAAGTTGGCTTAAAGCTCAACATTCAGAAAACAAAGATCATGGCATCTGGTCCCATCACTTCATGGGAAACAGATGGGGAAACAGTGGAAACAGTGTCAGACTTTATTTTTGGGGCTCCAAAATCACTGCAGATGGTGACTGCAGCCATGAAATTAAAAGACACTTGCTCCTTGGAAGGAAAGTTATGACCAACCTATTTAATATGACAGCATATTAAAAAGCAGAGATAGTGGTTTGTCAATAAAGGCCCGTCTAGTCAAGGCTATGGTTTTTTCTGTGGTCATGTATGGATGTCAGAGTTGGACTGTGAAGAAAGCTGAGCGCCAAAGAATTGATGCTTTTGAACTGTGGTGTTGGAGAAGACTCTTGAGAGTCCCTTGGACTGCAAGGAGATCCAACCAGTCCATCCTAAAGTAGATCAGTCCTGGGTGTTCATTGGAAGGACTGATGCTCAAGCTGAAACTCCAGTACTTTGGCCACCTCATGCGAAGTGTTGACTCACTGGAAAAGACCCTGATTCTGGGAGGGATTGAGGACAGGAGGAGAAGGGGACGGCAGAGGATGAGATGACTGGATGGCATCACCGACTCGATGGACATGAGTTTGGGTGAACTTTAGGAGTTGGTGATGGACAGGGAGGCCTGGCATGCTGCAATTCATGGGGTCACAAAGAGTTGGACATGACTGAGCGACTGAACTGAACTGATGGTGTTTATAGCTAGGATAAGGGTTTCTCTTTAGAGAAGTATGATATACACCACTGTATACACAGGCAAAGCCATCTTCTGTTAGAGGTCAAGGTTACCATTGCTTTGTTGTTTAGTGACTAAGTTGTGTCTTACTCTTTTGAGACCCCATGGACTGTAGTCCATTAGGCTCCTATGTCCACAGAATTCTTGCCAGAGTCTCCTGCACTAGAAGGTGGATTCTTTACCATTACTGCCACCTGGAAAGCCCATGGTTTTTCCACTTGTTTCTGCTTATACTTCTCTGTATTGAACAATCTCTTGATAATGCCCCCATCACAGAAGATAATTTAGTATTCTTATCCTTCCTACTGCTAACTTTCCCTTTATTTCCTTCGTTTGTCTTGTTTAATGTAATTACTTCATCTGATGTTTTTAGACTTTTAAAGAAATGAGTTAAACCTGTTTGTTTTTTTCTCTTTGAAACAATTTCAAATTTATAGAAAATTTACAAGGATACTACAAAAAATAATTCTAGATATTATTTGATTCACCAATTAATAAGACTGACACCTTTGCTTTCTCTTTCTTGTGCTCACGCTCTCATTCATATATATTTATACATACATATATCTGCACAAATTTAGCATGGCTATATATCTACATAGATATATGAAAGTGAAACTGTTAGTCATTCAGTCATGTCCAACTCATGATCCCATTGATTGTAGCCCAACCAGCTCCTCTGGCTATGGAATCCTCCAGACAAGAATAGTGGAGTGGGTTGCCATTTGCTTCTCTAGGGGTTCTTCCCCACCCAGGGATCAAACCTGGGTCTCCCCCATTGCAGGCAGACTCTTTATCAACTGAGCCACTAGGGAAGCTTATGTTGGTATAACTATTTAAAAGTAAATTGCAGACATCATGAATCATTACCCCCTAAATAATTCAGTGTTCCCATGTATTTTCTAATGTTTCTCAAGGGAACATTTTCCTTACTGAAAAATAATCAAATTTGGGAAATTTAATATTGATATGCTATTTTCTAATAGAGTCTGTGTTCAAATTCTGATGATTTTCCCAAAATGTCTTGTAAACTATGCCCACCACCTGTTTGCTTCAAGGTCTAAATCTCCTTTAATTTGGACAGGCCCTTTAACCTTTCTTTGCCTTTTGCTGATGGTTTTTAAGATTCACAGGCAGTTGTTCTTCAGAATCTCTCTCAAATTTGATGAATCCCAATGCATTCAGGTCATGCATATTTTGTAGGACTATATACAGGTGACATCTTTTCTTTCTTACTGCATCACATCAGAAGGTGCTCTTTGACCTATTATAGATGGTGTTACCTTCAGTTCTTTGGTTAAGGCTCTTTTCAAAAAATGTCTTTGACTTGCAAGTATTGAATAGTATGAGGTGAAATACTGTGGACTTACATAAATATCTTGTTCCAAATGAAATCGTATTGAGTAATTTTAGAATCCGTTGACAATCCTTGCCTGAAATAATTATTTTCTAATGGTTGTAAAATGACTTATTTAAATATATAATGTCTTCTGCATCTATTTATTGGTTGATTTTCTTTCTCATTTATTATCTACTATAGAACTGTATTAAATAAATTATAATACATTACTATTATTGCTCATTATATGTTCATTTTCTTCATAGATTTGCTCTGTTGGAAGGTTTTCACAATGGCTGGGTTTTATGTTTTGAAATACCTTTATCTCTTGTTTCTTCTTTTAATTTTTAGCACTTTTTTCCTGACACAACTCATCATTCCCTTCCATGTCTCTTGTATCAGTCGTATCACCAGTAAGTCCTAGTTTTTTTCGGAGCAGAATATAATTTAGAAACCAGGCTCTCCAGGTAGCAATTTTTACAATGCTCTCTGAGTTTAATGTATATGAGGATCCAGGAGGGAGGGGGGAAATGGAGAAAGGTGAGGAAAGCCAACCAGCACAGTCATTCTATATAGACTATTTGAACTGTCACTCTGCTGAATCCTTGTTCTTACTTTTATCCTTGGGAGTCAGTTGACTCTGGTCTTAGAGCCTCTGAAAGGTTCTACTGGCTGTTCAACTAAATCCTCACTGAAGCTCTTTCCTGTTTGTTTTGAGTCGTTGCCTCCACTTTCTGTTATTTCTTGGCAGGTGTCCATTCACTTCCTATGATCTAGATAAATGTGGATGTCTTTTGTGCACTGATATCTTTCATACCACTCTACTATTCTTTTTGCTCTCCTATGGGTTGAGGAAAGAGTGGAGAACCCTCCAGAAAACTCACATCATTGTGAACTAGAAATATTTACGAAAGCGCATTCTGAGATTACATCTCTATACATATGCATACACACACATAGACCATAAACAATGTCTCAATAAAGTGCTGCACTTAGAAACTATCTTGTTCTCGTTCAGTTGCTAAGCTGTGTCTGGCTCTTTGTGACCCCATCGACTGCAGCACATATGGCTTCCTGTCCTTTACCATCTCCCAGAGTTTGTTCAAACTCATGTCCATTGAGTTGGTGATGCCATCCAACCATCTCATCATTTGTCACTCCCTTCTCCTCCTGCCCTTTGGAAAGATGAGAAAAATTGTTTCAAAAGGTTAGTTCTATGTCTTTTTTCCTTATTGTGAATTTCAGGTCATGAGATGTTTAAATTAAAATTGTCTCTGTTAAATTAAAATTGTAAATTTTAAAAATATCCTGATAAGGCTAAGTTTGTGGTCCAGAGTTACAGTGTGGAAAGGAAAGCTGATATTATACAATTGGATCTGATTCTTTGTTTATAATTGTCTGTTGAAAATTAATACATAAAAGCTGGGCTAATTTTACACACGTCTCAGTTCATTTGGGCTACTGAAAGAACATACCATATACCGGGCAGTGACAGAAACTATATGCAACAGTAATTTATTTCTCACAATTTTGGAGACTAGGAATTTTAAGATAAAGACATCAGAATGGTCCAGTTCTGATAAAAGTCCACTTCCAGGTTCATGGACAGTGCCCAGTGCCTTCTCACTGAATCCTCGCATGGTGGAAGGAACTAGGGATTTTTAGATCCTCTTTCCCTAATCCCACTCATGAGGGCTCCATCTTCATGACTTAAAGTGAAACTCACTCAGTCATGTCCGACTCTTAGACACCCCATGGACTGTAGCCTGCCAGTCTCCTCTGTCCGTGGAATTCTTCAGGCCAGAATACTGGAGTCGGTAGCCTTTCCCTTCTCCAGAGGATCTTCCCAACTCAGGGATTGAACCCAGGTCTCCCTCATTGCAGGTGCATTCTTTACCATCTGAGCTACCAGGGAAGCTTCATGAATTAAGCACTTTCTAAAGGCCCTACCTCCTAATACCATCACCTTTGGGAGTTGCAACATATAAATTTGAGGGGAACAAAAACATTCATAATTCATTGTGACATAACATTTTTTAAGATAAATGTTAATTCTGTAAAAGCATTTCATAATTACAAAACCTATTACCCAGTAAGTTAATTTATTTATGAGAAAAAGTGGAAGTGTTAGTCCCTTACAGTGTCCGACTCTTTATGACCCCCAATTTGTCTGTCCATGGAATTCTCCAGGCAAGAATACTGAAGTGGGTAGCCATTCCCTTCTCCAGGGTATCTTTCCAACACAGGGTTTGAACCTGGGGTCTCTTGCATTGCAGGCAGATTCTTGCCCATCTGAACCAGCAGGGAATCCCATTTATATATTTTTCCAAAACACTGATAATATATCCCTTTATTTTAAATTAATTGTGCAATCCAGCTTATCCATTTTATATAGAGCAAATCAGATCTTTGAATCTAGGTAGCATAGAACTGAGCTCATCAGCAAAAATCAGAGCCAATACATTAATTCCTAATTACCACTTTATTTAGATAAAAACATGTTCAAATCATAAAAGTACTATGAGTCCTAGAATATTTAGATTCTATCTCCCAAAATAAATTACTGTTATTTAAAATATTCGGTAGTAGGTTACCACAATTTAGACTTTAGCTGTGTAGTTTAAAGTGGAAAGTCAGAAGGAAAAATATAACATTTGTAGGCTTGCAGTGGAAGTGAATCCTTATAAATCTAACTTAGAATAATGCAATTGATTATTTCCAGGTTGGCTTTCTAACACGGCATTGCTAAAGGAAATGACTGGATGTTTCTGCTAGTCTGCAATTAGATGCAATCATGTTTGTTTGTATTTGCAAGTGAAAACTGTAATTTACCAGTAGCTCTTCTGAGAATGACTGTGTACAAAAGGATTTTTAGCAGACCACTATGTATGATCGAACTTGCCAGGTTATCCTTTGGGGAAATCAAGTTGCCCAGTTATTTTCTTTTGAAAGGATTCTGCTACAAATCGAATGTTTGTGTTCCTTCAAAATTCATATATTGAGACCTTAATCCCTAAAGTGATGGTATTTGGGCATGGGGTCTGGGAGATAATTAGGTAGTACAGTTGGAGCCCTCATGATGGGATTACTGCCTATAAGGAAAGAATTTATGCTTACTTCTCTCTTCCTCCTTCCCGCCCCTCTCTCTCTCTGCCAGGTGAGAACATAGAAACCAAGAGATGGCCATCTGCAGACAGAATGAAGACCATCACCAGAACCTGAGCTTGGACTTTGCAGCCTCCGGAAATCTCAGAAATAGATTTTTGCTGTTTAAACCACCTGGTCTGCGGCAATTTGTTACAACACTCCAAGGTGGCTCAGTCCAGGCTTCTACCTCTGTAATATGACTGTCGACTTAAAAAATAGCCACAGCCTAGAAATTGAGAGTTATGTTTTCTTTGGTGGGAATTTTTAAGAAAATTTCACAAAACTTAGAGAAGAGATCAACTGTGAACCTTTTATTTTAGGCACAAGAGAGTGTACTAATCCCGAATTTACAGATTTTTTTTCCTTCTCTCTTGCCTTAATAATTGTTAGGAAATATTGAAGATATAAATCAATTTAATAACTCAAAATATACTTTGGCATTCGCACTGTCTCTCCACTGTTAATGTGATTGTGGATACGAAAACATTGGGTGGAATTAGTGAAAAGGAATATAAACAGCTTGAGACAGAATTCAAGACAGCATGCTGGGCAATTACCAATCTACATCAGAAATGATGGCCCTGGTGTAGACGCCCTCAGAGTTGGGCCGTCGCAATCTGTCTGCAGCAAACACAAGAGCCGCACACTCAACGCGGCCACCCGGCCCCACAGCATGTGCAGCGTGGAAAGCACTTGCGGGTCTCGTCTTCAGATGCTTAGATTGTTTTTTCAGAACAGTTTCTATTTGAAAGGTTCAGATGGATTTATTCAACATGACATTTATGGCACAGAGGACAATATACCTAATGTTGATCCTAGAAATGTGAAATGATATTGTTTGGGGACTTGTGTTTTTGTTTTTGACTCCGAAGCAATATTCATACAGAAAATTTGTTTTCCAGAGGTCTTACAACCACTGAATTTTGAAGCTCCTGTTACTCGGAAATATGTCACTTAGTTTACATCTGTTTAAAAAATCTGCTCTGGCTTATGGTAAGAGTGATTATAGAATTTAAAACACTTTAATCAGTCCAATTGTGGAAGTGGTCTGTGTTATTTGTTGCTTTTTAAAAAGTGTCTTCCCCGTTGAATATCAGACCTCTGCTTTGGATTTAGAGGAAAAGCTGGGTATTTCCAGATAGGCAGCAGAGACTAGAGAGTAAGCAGAGAGCATTAGTAGCTCAGAGCAAAACAGAGTGAAGGCAAATTGCCAAGAGCCTGCTCTTGAAAGAATCAGTAGCTTGTTTTCTAGATAAACATCTCCCATTTTGTTTAATCCATCAGATAAAGCATTCTTGCAAATGTAGCCATTTGAATCCCTGTGATCTCAGTGTTTGTATTTTAGCAGCTAGAAAACCTTGAAAATATGTTCCCTTTCATTCTTACCCCATTAGTTTAAAATGATGAGACTATTCATTGATGATGGATTCCTGCTGAAGAAGAAGCAGGCTTAGGTGTTAAAAAAGAAGCTAACAATTTGCTATCCATCTCCTGTACCAGACAGGTCATATTACAGAAATGTATGTTACTATTCTAACTGTCCCCCTCAGATATTGGATATTTTGTCTTCCACCCTTTTCAAGACACAGCACCATTTCAGTAAAAATTACAGTACCCACTCCAACTGTGACTTGAGTTAAATTAGGATTCCATGGATCAGGTTGATGTGGCCAAGTCCATTTCTTGGTTAGTTTGCTAGTATGAATAAGCAGAAGTGAATGAGAATCCTTTTTGTATCATCAAAAAAGGAAAAGCAAAAACAAAGAAAAGTAAAGCCCCAACCAATTCTTACAGAAGGGTTATTATTTACTCTAATATTGATAATAATGTTAATATTGAATTAACATCCAGATGTTCTGCTAATCAAGGAACATGCTTTATTTGGCTTAATCCTTCAAAAATACCCTGAATTAGGTATTGTTGTTGTTGTTTAGTTGCTATGTCCTGTCTGACTCTTTATGACCCATGGACTATAGCCCGCTAGACTCCTCTGTTCATGGGATTTTCCAGGCTAGAATACTGGAGTGGTTTGCCATTTCCTTCTCCAGGGGATCTCCCCAACCCAGTGATTGAACCTGCATTTCATGCATTGGCAGGTGGATTCTTTACCTCTGAGGTACCTGGGAAGCCCCTTTAACAAATAAAGAAACTGAGTCTTAGAGATATTGCATAAATAATGAATAGTACCTAGTTCTCTTTTCTGCATTCCTCTGACCCCAACCAATATACATTAGTGACACCTCTATATTTATTGTTGTACATTAATAATATAGATAATGTCAACATTGGAAAACTAAGGATCATGGTCCAAAATATTGCGGTGATTTAAAATGTCTTGTTTGGGGCTGAAACTACTGCATAATAGGATTCCTTAGGTATGCTGCTATAGAAAACTCTCCTAATTGTGTCTGGTGAGAAGAGAGGGTTATCATTTTTATCTTTGTTTTTAATACTTTATTTTCTTACAGCAAATTTTAGGTTCACACAAAACTGAGAGGAAGGTACGGATATTTCCCCTCAAACCTCTGACCACACATATGCATAGCCTTCTCTCTTAGCAATGTCACTCCCCAGAATAGTATATATTTTTTTATGGGGATGAACCTACATTGATAACCATTACCCAAAGTTCAGAGTTTATCTTATATTTCATGTTTGGTGTTGTATATTCTTATGGTTTGGACAAATGTATAATGACACATATCTATCATTCTAATATTATACAAGGTATTTTCTTTACTCCAAAAATCTTCTTTGTTCCATCTATTCATCTCTCACCCTTCATCCCCTGATAACATATAATGTGGATTCTCTTTTATTTGCCATCTGTGTATCTTTGGGGAGGTATGGTATATTATGGTTGACAACCGTTTATCAGAAGTCTTTTGCCAATATTTTCTCCTAGTCCTTTGACTTGTCTTCTAATTCTCTTGATACTGTTTTTACACAGAACAGAAGTTTTAATTTTAATGAAGTCCATCTTATTGGCTATTTTATGGACTGTGTCTTTGTATTGTATCTAAAAAAGCATCACCATACCCTGGAATGTCTAGGTTTTCTCCTATGTTATCGTCTTAAAAGTTTTATAGTTTGTGTTTTGAATTTAGGTCTAGGATTCATGAGGGTTATCTTTTTATTAATGTTGGGATGAGAAACCCTAAGCCCGTACTTTGCATACCCTCACTAAAAACAGCAGCTGAAGCAATTTAAAACAGCTTGGAAGAATTCTGTGGAGTGAGTTCTACGCTCTTTCCTCTCTGTCCCCACTCCAGGAAAGCAGCTAGTCTGACTGGTGAGCACATGAGCTAGGTGTGTTAGAATCACAGGCCAGACCAGAGGACCTAAGCTCAACCTCCAGTCCTAGCTGCTGACTCTTTTTGTGAACTTGAATAACTGACCTGACGTCTCTATATCTCAGTTTTCTTTATAGCAAAGTAAGGTTCAAATTGCATCACCTTGTAGGTTTGTTGTAAAGATTTTATGAGTTAATAGATGCCAAGTACTTGAAATTGTGCCAGATGCATAGCAAATACTCAAAATACATTAGAACAGGTAGGCTTGTTACCTGGCTGTATTACCAGTGGGCATTGTTGTGCTTTAAAATCAACAGTCAGACCAAATGCCACATCTTATCCTTGACTCTGCTAAGAGTCTCCTTGCGGCCTGATCTTATGTTTTCCTTCCTATAAGTTCAAGGGAAGAAGTTCTCCTGATTCTGGTGTAAGAACAAAGATTGTCATTGTTGTTGTTCAGTCGCTTTGTGACTCCATGGACTGCAGCATCCCAAGCTTCCCTGTCCTTTACTATCTCCCAGAGTTGGCTCAAACTCATGTCAGTTGAGTCAGTGATGGCATCCAACCACCTCATCCTCTGTCGTCCCCTTCTCCTCCTGTCCTCACTCTTTCCCAGCATCAGGGTCTTTTCCAATGAGTCGGCTCTTCGAATCAGGTGGCCAAAGTATTGGAGCTTCTGCTTCAGCATCAGTCCTTCCAATGAATATTCAGGGTTGATTTCCTTCAGGATTGATTGGTTTGATGTCCTTGCTGTCCAAGGGACTCTCAAGAGTCTTTTCCAGTGCCACAGTTTGAAAGCATCGATTCTTTGGCACTCAGCCTTCTTTATGGCCCAATTCTCACATCCATACATGACTACTGGAAAAACCATAGCTTTGACTGTATGGACGTTTGTCAGCAGAGTGATGTTTCTGTTTTTTAATATGCTGTCTAGGTTTGTCATAGCTTTTCTTCCAAGGAGCAAGAGTCTTTTTTGCTCACCATTAGCTCTATTCTTTGATTGATGTGGTGGGAAAAGAACTGAAGGAGGCCCAATTGAACAATATTGTAAAGTAATTAGCCTCCAATTAAAATAAATTAATTAATTAAAAAGCAATTAGAAGGTGACGTGTTATAAATAAAAATGCAAGTTTTAAAAAAAACAAAGAAACGCTCTCTTTTTCATCAAGTGTTTATAGGGGAAACTTGTTTTGTATGTAAATGTTTCCTTACAGGGCCATTCACATAAAGCCTACAATTTGATTTGCATTTAACTGCTGTTTCTTGTATGTAGTCCATCGATAAAAAGCCAAAACAAATAAGAGGATTGGGTTATAAGAATTTGTCACCTGACCAGAGAAGTTCACATAAGAAATCTATAAAATATGAAACATTCATTATTTCCAATTATTTTCCCTCAATCTTGAATAAACAAAGCATCATTTTTATGAAATTTAACAGGATACGTTGGAGGTGAAAGGGATCATCATCAGCTAGCCTAGAGGTCTCCTATATTCAGTAGACTTCTTTTGCATTGTGAGGTTTTGGACTCCTTTACGAAATAGTATATTTAAATGTATAATGTAAAATATGTGGAATGATTAAAATATGTGTAGATTATTATTTGTCTTTACTAATTAAAAAATGACAGGATATACCAGTAGGTCTAATAGTTATTATAATTTTGAAGCAGTGATGAACTTAAATGACAGTGTGAAATATCTATAGTATCTTCATGTAATATGAAATATCGTCATTTCTATTGTTGATAAAATCACAGGTACTACTGATACCTATGTGGTTTATATCTATACTCAAAATTGAAATAAATGCTAAATTTCAGATGGAAGGTCATTAATGTCAAGTAGTTGTAATTTTCTGTCTGGGAGATCATCCTCCTTTTCCTCTTCTCACCCCCCAGGGAGTATGAGAGACCATGGTTAGGTACCTTGAATCTCAGGTTCACGGTCTAGGACCTAGCCAGTGTGATTACTTAACAGACATGGACACTGAGGCTCAGAAAGTTAGAGTTCATACTTTGTTAATTTTAGGCAAAGCTGAATTCAGAAGGAAAAGTCCCTGATTACTAATCCATTCATTGTTCATTGTCTCATGCTGTTCTGTCTGCAGTGAAGCTATTTCAACTTAAGATGAAGAAAGATTTCCTATCGTTATTTTCTAGCTATTGAATTAACTTCATTCTAAACTGAATAGTACTAAAGAACTTGTAAAAAAATGGGTGGCTTCAGCAGATTAAGATCCACTAAGAATCTAGTTTAAAAAAGAAAAAAAAAAAAAAAAGATCACCCCAGGAGAAAGTCAGTTCTTTTGAGGTTTTCATATAATCCTGATTTTTCATCTCACCAAATGCAAATTAGCTTTTTATTTTAATTTGAAGACACTGAGTACAACTAAATTAACTTCAATGAAAAGTTTCTTCAGCTTAGGGTAAAGAACTATTTGGCTCCTCTAATTTAAAAAAAAAAAAATCAAGGTAGTATTATCCATCAGATTTTTTTTGGTTAATTTTTCCTACTATTGTACCCTTTTGCTTTATTCTCTTGGATTCTCTTTATTTCTCCAACTAACCTGGTTCAATAGTTATGTAATTCCTTGGATGTTCTTTATTGTTGAATGTATTAAATGAAAAATTTTAATTTCAGAGCAGAATGTGAAATTTTATGCTCATGCAACTAAAAAAGCAGCCTAGTTAAACTTCTCAGGGAATTATAAATTAGCCAAAGATAGAATATTGAACTTCAAATTTAATCCTAAAGGGTGAATTCTCATAGAGGTCATATTTTTTTTGTAATTGAACAATATATAAACAGGGATTATCTCGAATCTAAAATGTTCCCAGGTTATACTTGTTAACAATAGCTCCTCATACCATAATGATGGAATCCTAGTGCAAAATTGTTGAGTCCATTTGGAGTGTTTAAAATGGGGACTAGGATATTCATGGGCTTCTCTGGTGGCTCAATGGTAAAGAATCCACCTACCAATGCAGGAGACGTGGGTTCAGTTCTTGGGTCAGAAAGATCCTCTGCAGTAGGAAATGGCAATCTACTTTAGTATTCTTGCCTAGGAAGTCCCATGGACAGAGGAGTCTGGTGGGCTACATTCCATGGGGTCACAAAGAGTCAGACACAACTTAGCAATTAAACAATAGCAGCAGATTCATATTTTGTTAAAATTAATGATTTGAGGGTAGTGTTTGTTTGATAGTAACATTGTTAGCAATATACTATAAGCAGCAATATTACTTTCTTCTAATAAGTCTTTCTTATAAATGTTTATAGCTTAACTCCTTATGAAAACTAATGGCTAGCAGTAACTGTCAGAAAGCATTTTTTAAAGGCATTATTTTGTCATTATATGCAAATTATATTTTCTTTGCAACTAGACAAGAATTGGAAAAGTTAATAGGAAGGGGAATGGGAGAATTGTAAGCAGAAAAACCAAAGCCACAAGGGACTGGTCAACAATCTGTAGAAAATAGTGAAAGTGGATGATAAGCAGTTGGTGAAACAGGATGTAGAGAGTCATTGCCTGAATCCAGTTATTCATCTGGAAAATGTGTTGAGATGTCTAGGACTGCCAGGCAGCTCAGTCCACCATGAACTCAGAAGTTGCAAGTGTTGGAATAAAGGATGCTTTAGAAGCAGCATTTATATGGAGTGTTGTATACCTAAAGATGTGATCACTAGAATGTAGTTGGTACGCATGAATATTGTTTCAATTTTTCTTTCTTTTATTCCTAAATATATACTTTCCCCCCTCTCAGCCTCCCAAACAATAGGCCACCATTCTGATACCGCATGTGTATTTTTATATTTTTTTAAACTGTACACTGCCTTTTAGATTTCATTACTGCTATTATTTTGAGCATCTTATTTTCTTTACTTCTTTCAATAAGCACTACATTTTAAAGGTCTTTCTATGTGTTCAGCTAATTCTCTGCTCCTACTCGTTGTTGTGTGATGCTCCATGATGTACATGCAACACAATTTTTCCTATCTCTTCTCTTAACAAGGCTATAACCCCACACTGATTTCAACTCTTTGCCATCAAACATGATACTACAGTGAACATCCTTGTATATGTGAGGATGTAAAGTTTTACACAAAGGTTTAGTGGTGGGCATTTTGCATCTGAAGTGAGGGTGCTGATGAGTACACCCCTTTTTATCTGGATTTGGTTCATAGTCACTATGGGGCAAAACTATATTGATAGCGCAAGTGGATCACCAGGGTTCAACTTGTATTCCAGCCTCTCACATTTCTCTTCTTATTAATTGTGATAAATTACTTCTATCAAGTTGGGTGACTTCTATTCTTGGACACAGTGAGTCTAGAGACCCCTGTGGGAGACCATATCTTGGGATGCAGTAGGGACTTTGATGTGTCCTGTGCCAGGTGTTATGGTGGAACTGTGTGTGTTCCCTCAAAAGTAATAGATTGAAGTGTTAATCTCCTGTTGTGCTGCATATACAGATAGGGCCTTTAAGGAGTTAATTAAGGTTAAACAGAGCCATAAGAGTGGACCTTTAATCTGATAGTCTGATATCTTTAAAAGAAAGGAGGAGACACCAGAAAGATATGTCTATTTCTCCACACACACAGAAGAGGATCTGTGAGAATAGAAGACTGTGGGTACCTGTAAACCAAGAAGAGAGGCTTCCATAGTAACCAACCCTGATACCTTGATCTCAGACTCCTAACCTCCAGGAGTTATGAGAACTCCTCCAGGACTATGAGAACATACATTTCTGTAGTGTAAGCCACCAGGGCTATGATGTTTTGCTCCAGGACTATGGGAATATACATTTCTGTAGTGTAAGCCACCAGGGCTATGATGTTTTGCTATGGCAATCAGAGAATGCTAATACAGATGGAGTCTATCCCTTTGGAGAGCCATAACTTCCCATCTGCATAGTTTCAAGTTGTGAGACTTGTTTCCACCCTAGGGTCACTGGATCCTACAGAGAACATCCTGCGATGTAGAAATCTTGGCTTTGATATATACACATCGCATCCTGAAGGACAACACCCATTTTTTCAAAGTGTTTTCTCTGAGTTAATGTTTCAGATGAGCCATTATAAGATCATTTCAGCGTTCTCTGAGACTGGGTACCTTCAGCTGTTCTCCATATTGGTGACCACTGACCATACCTAAGGCCTCTGTAATCTCCAGCAATGATACTACACCTGGCAAAGCAAGATGACCAGGCTTTTTGCTTGGTAAAGTTTGTAGTGGCCTGGGGTTATTCTCCCGGATTCATTCAGTGTCAAAGTGACAAGTGAAGATATCACAGAAACTAACACCTCTGTGTCAATTAAGTTTTTAATAATAGCCATCTGATGGCTCAGTAGAGACACGGATTCGATCTCTGGGTTGGGAAGATCCCCTGGAGTAGGAAATGACAACCCACCTCAGTAGTCTTACCTGGGAAATCCCAAGGACAGAGGAGCCTAACCGTCTCCATTCCATGGGGTCGTAAAAGAGTCAGATACAGTTTTTAAATAGATACAGCGATTAAATAGCAACAATCCTCCACAGGGACTTTTTTTAAATTTATGATCATGATTGGGTAGGGATTGGAAGGTAAGGGTTTATGCAAGTTCAGAACATTTCACTTGTCCTGTCTGCTCTAATAACTCTTATCTGACAGAATAGAGAACCAATATGGTGGCAACAACAAATGCCAAGCATATCGGCTCCAATTATATTCTCAAGGACAGGAGAAATGACCACTGATGGGTTCAAGGATGTATCCAACCCAGTATCTATGGACTTTAATTTTCACAAGCGCTACTTAACATTCATGAGCAAATTGTGGGAGATAGGGGAGGACAGGAAAGCCTGGTGTGCTGCAGTCCATGGGGTTGCAAAGAGCTGGTCACAACTTAGCAGCTGAACGACAACAACAACAGCTCCATGCAGGTCAAAACCCTGACTACCAAGCCCAGCTCTGTGACTGCCTCTCCCATGGTGGACCTTGGTCTGCAGATGAAAGCCTCCACTGAAATCATTGATACTCCAGCCCTCTGTCAATCATCATCACTGTAGTCAAAGATCTGAGCAGCTCATCCTTATGGCAATCACATTTTACAACCCTGGGCTATCAGGATGGAATGACTCCTTCTCTTTATGTTCCTGGAATTAATGACTTAAGATGCATAAGAAACATAAACATAAAAGCAATAATGCATGCACTGAGGGAGAAGAAAAAGGTTGACAAATATATAAACACTTCATTTACTTTCATCTTATTTGTGGGATTATATCAGCAAGTTCTACAACTGAGTTAGGAAGGGACTTGATGACTTAATATGGGTAAAACTACATATTGGGAAGACTGAATAAAAATGCAAGGAACAAAAAGGAAATTAAAAAAATACTAAATATGTAGACATGTATATTAAAGGGTGAAAGTGAAAGTGAAGACGCTCAGTCATGTCCGACTCTTTGCAACCCCATGGGCTGTAGCCCACCAAGCTCCTCCATCCATGGAATTCTCCAGGCAAGAATACTGGAGTGGGTTGCCATTTCCTTCTCCAATATTAAAGGGTAGGGAAAGACAAATGGAAAACAGAACAAATGGAAATGTAGTGAGAGAAATGGGTAGACAGGGAGATGACAGAGAGCTCCAAAGGTCATTAATAATAATAATAATAGTTATTTTAAAAGGCAGTTGGAACCTGTATGGGATTTGAAGGCTAGGGTCAGAGTAAAATAAAACTGAAGTCTCTTCTGATGAAAAGTTAATGTTATGTTAATTATGCTAATTTGAGTCCTCTGAAGAAAGCAGACTCCAAAACCAAAATTTTAAACTAAAATTAACTCATGCATATTTCACACATACAGTGTGTTCTGGTGTTACATTTATTAAAGTCACTAGTGGGTGGAAGTAGTAAGCAGACCGCAGTTTTCCAGTGCCTTCATAAATCCACAATAATTAGCCAGAGATTTTGGAGACTACTCATTAGTAAATTATTTTTCACAGGATGCCTCCAAACTTCAAATCAAGCCCTTTTAATTTGAAAAAGTTATATGTTATTCAGCCTGGACATTAAGAATATTCTTATCACTGATTTCCATTCATTTCTTAACCAGTTCCTATGATGGTCACTCTGTCCTGATCACTGTTCTAAGATACAGGGTTGCAGTGATGGAGTATACAGATGCATTTCCAGTTCTCATGGAGTCAAATGATCTACCATCACTCATCTATTATTTCTTTTATTTCTCTTTAAATTTTAACATATAATCTCACTGTATAATTAATTCTGGTAGCTTGTTGTTGTTGTTTCAACCATTTAAATATTTCACTCCATAGTTTTCTTTGCTTGTCTGGTTTCTAATGAAAAGACCTCTGTAATTCTTATACTTGTTCCTCTAAAGTAAAGTCTTTTTTTTGTTTGTTTTATGTGTTTTTCTCCACTATGGTTTCTTTTAACATAGTCTTTTTGTCTCTGGTTTTCTGTAATTTGAATGTGATATGCCTCAATGTAGGTTGGGTTTTTTGGTTGTTTTTGTTTTTTAATAACCTGCTGGGTGTTCTCTGAGCTTGGTGTGTGTCATTAATTTTGGAATAATCTCAGCTATTATTACTTCAAATAATTCTTCTTCACTGTTCTCTTTTTCTTCTTCTGGTGTTCCAATTAATCATATGTTCTACCTTTTGAAATAGCCCTGAAATTTTTAAATAGTTTATTTTTTCTTCCATTGAATTTCAGGTGAGACATTTCTATTTATACATGTTTAAGCTCACTGAATTTTCTTTTGGCCATACTGAGTCTACTGATGCACCCTTTAGATATTGTCTGCATTTTTGTTTCAGTGTGTTTTATTCCCAGCATTTCTTTTTGATTCTTAGAGTTTCAGTCTTTGAATATATTACACATCCTTTGATGCTGTATGCTTTTTCTAATACATCTCTTAACATACTACTCTTCATCAGTCAGTCAGTTCAGTCGCTCAGTCGTGTCCAACTCTTTGCAACCCCATGAACTGCAGCACGCCAGGCCTCTCTATCCATTACCAACTCCTGGAATTCACCCAATCCCATGTCCATTGAGTCGGTGATGCCATCCAACCATCTCATCCTCTGTTGTCCCCTTCTCCTCCTGCCCTCAATCCTTCCCAGCATCAGGGTCTTTTCCAAGGAGTCAGCTCTTCGCATCAGGTGGCCAAAGTATGGGAGATTCAGTTTCAGCATCAGTCCTTCCAATGAACACCTGGGACTGATCTCCTTTAGAATGGACTGGTTGGATCTCCTTGCAGTCCAAGGGACTCTCAAGAGTTTTCTCCAACACCACAGTTCAAAAGCATCAATTCTTCAGTGCTCAGCTTTCTTTATAGTCCAACTCTCACATCCATACATGTACCACTGGAAAAACCATAGTGTTGACTAGACAGACCTTTGCTGACAAAGTAATG
>NW_011495041.1:7807253-7807990 GCF_000754665.1 Bison bison bison
TATTATTATTATTTTTTACTTTACAATATTGTGTTGGTTTTGCCATACATCAACATGCATCCGCCACGGATGTACACGTGTTCCCCATCCTGAACCCCCCTCCCACCTCCCTCCCCATACCATCCCTCTGGGTCATCGCCAGCCCCAAGCTTCCTCTGCTTTTGAATTTATCTAGGTTAGTCATAACTTTCCTTCCAAGGAGTAAGTGTCTTTCAATTTCATGGCTGCAATCACCATCTGCAGTGATTTTGGAGCCCCAAAAAATATCAGCCACTGTTTCCCCATCTATTTCCCATGAAGTGATGGGACCGGATACCATGATCTTTGTTTTCTGAATGTTGAGCTTTAAGCCAACTTTTTCAGTCTCCTCTTTCACTTTCATCAAGAGGCTCTTTAGTTCTTCACTTCTGCCATAAGGGTGGTGTCATCTGCATATCTGAGGTGATTGCTATTTCTCCTGGCAATCTTGATTCCAGCTTGTGCTTCTTCCAGCCCAGCGTTTCTCATGATGTACTCTGCATAGAAGTTAAATAAGCAGGGTGACAATATACAGCCTTGGCGTACTCCTTTTCCTATTTGGAACCAGTCTGTTATTCCATGTCCAGTTCTAACTGTTGCTTCCTGACCTGCATACAGGTTTCTCAAGAGGCAGGTCAGTTATTTTCAATTATCTGTCTGATAATTCCAGTTCTATGTCATATCTGAATCTTGTTCTGATATGTGTATTATCTCTTCAC
>NW_011495041.1:7808090-7808230 GCF_000754665.1 Bison bison bison
TATTATTATTATTTTTTACTTTACAATATTGTGTTGGTTTTGCCATACATCAACATGCATCCGCCACGGATGTACACGTGTTCCCCATCCTGAACCCCCCTCCCATCTCCCTCCCCATACCATCCCTCTGGGTCATCGCA
>NW_011495041.1:7808330-7842345 GCF_000754665.1 Bison bison bison
ATCTATTTCCCATGAAGTGATGGGACCGGATACCATGATCTTCGTTTTCTGAATGTTGAGCTTTAAGCCAACTTTTTCAGTCTCCTCTTTCACTTTCATCAAGAGGCTCTTTAGTTCTTCACTTCTGCCATAAGGGTGGTGTCATCTGCATATCTGAGGTGATTGCTATTTCTCCTGGCAATCTTGATTCCAGCTTGTGCTTCTTCCAGCCCAGCGTTTCTCATGATGCACTCTGCATAGAAGTTAAATAAGCAGGGTGACAATATACAGCCTTGGCGTACTCCTTTTCCTATTTGGAACCAGTCTGTTATTCCATGTCCAGTTCTAACTGTTGCTTCCTGACCTGCATACAGGTTTCTCAAGAGGCAGGTCAGTTATTTTCAATTATCTGTCTGATAATTCCAGTTCTATGTCATATCTGAATCTTGTTCTGATATGTGTATTATCTCTTCACAGTAATTTTTCCTCGCTTTTTGACAGCCTTTGTAATTGTTTTGTTGTTGTTGTTGTTGAAGACTGATTACTTTGTGTTGAATAAGATGAAGTGAGGTTACTCGACCTTCAGTGTGAGGCTCTGTGTCAGTACGGCTGGGGATGGAGCTGTGTTTAGTGTTTGCTGGAGCTGTTAAGTGTCAGAGGTTCCAATTCCTGCACTGTACGCTTCCTTCTCTTCTCTCAAGGTTGGGTTTCTCTGTGTACTCCTCCTCAGATGGAGTCTATTTTATTGTAATGCACACTTACCCTACTTGAGCCCTATTATTTTGGCAGTAACAGACGAGCAAGGGGAAGTTTTCTATAATCTAATGGTTACATTTCAGTTTGCAGTGGGCAGACCTGCAACTTTTACAAGTGTTTCTCTGGTGTTAGAATACGTGCTCTCTTACATAGGAGAGCAACAAGTGTCTAAAGTGGGGAGAATGCCCTTCCCCATCTGGGTGATGCTCTGGTTAAATATTTTCCCCCAGAAACCAGGCCTTTGTCATGCCTGGTATGGGTGTCTTTAATGATGATTTCTTTCCCACATCTGCCACCAGGCTCACAAAGCCCTTAGAACTTGGTGGTAAAAACAGAAGCTAGAGTTTCTGGAGGTAAAACCTGTAAAACCTGTGTAACCGTGTGGGTTCCTCAAGCCTCCTGCTCCTTGCTTGAAGTTTTTCACCTCAAGCTAGTGGACACCCTGCCTCCAGCAGACCTTGACCTTGATTTTCTGTATTCACCTGTTCCTCCAGATTTCGAGGTGGTGTCTTACGCTGTTGGACTTCCGTGACAGCTCAGCAATTAAAGAACCCACCTGCCAGTGTAGGAAATGCAAGTCTGATCCCTGGGTTGGGAAGATCCCTTAGCAAAGAAAATGGCAGCCCACTCCAGTATTCTTCCCTGAAAAATCCCATGGACAGAGGAGCCTGATGAGCTACACTCCATGGGGTCGCAAAGAGTCAGATAACGACTTAGCGACTAACAACAACAACTTATGCTGTTAACCATGTTTCTCTGAAAGAACAAGAACAGCCATTGATTTTCCAGTTTGTTTATCTTTTACTTGCTTTAAGGATAGAAGTGATGACTTCCAAGCTGTTTAAATGTCAAAACTGAGATTGGAAGTCCCCCTAATTTTTACATATAGCATTTCATTTTTCCTCTCAGGGTTCATATGAGCTATACAGTGAATTGTTTCCTCTCAAAAACAGGTCATTTCTTATCAATGATTTGGATTTTTTATTTTGAAGAACCTAGGGACATGTAAGTATATGACAATAGGAAATTAAAAGACACGTGCTCCTTGGAAGAAAAGGTATGGCCAAACCGACAGCATACTACAAAGCAGAGACATTACTTTGCCAACAAAGGTCCATCTAGTCAGAGCTATGGTTTTTCCATTAGTCATGTATGGATGTGAGAGTTGGACTATAAAGAAAGCTGAATGCTGAGGAATCGATGCTCTTAAACTGTGGTGTTGGAGAAGACTCTTGAGAGTCACTTGGACTGCGAGGAGATCCAACCAGTCCATCCTAAAGGAAATCAGTCCTGAATATTCATTGGAAGGACTGATGCTGAAGCTGAAACTCCAATACTTTGGCCACCTGATGCAAAGAACTGACTCATTGGTAAAGACTCTGATGCTGGGAAAGATTGAAGGTGGGAGGAGAAGGGGATGACAAAGGATGAGATGGTTGGATGGCATCACCAACTCTATGGACATGAGTTTGAGCAAGCTCCGGGAGTTGATGATGGACAGGGAAACATGGTCTGCTGCAGTCCATGGGGTCGCAGAGTCAGACATGACTGAATGACCAAAATGAAGTATATGACGCAGAAAATACTAAAGTTCTGTTTTCCATATTCTGTTTGTGATGTATTATATTACATTTCTCTCTTTGAAGGTAGAAATAAATTTGCTCAAATAGCTTGTGTTCAGTAAGTCATTCATTCATTCAGTTAACAAGTATTTAGGAAGAATGTACTATGGACTGAGCATTGCATAAGATCCTGCAGGTACCACAATGAATAAGATAGGATCCCTGTTCTAAAAAAAAAAACTCCAGGATCCAGTGGAAGGTGCAGAAACCTAAACACATAATTTAAATACTTTGAGATAAGTAGCACAATTGTATGGGGTACAACTCAAGTTTAAGGAAGGAGAAAATAAGTTTGTGAAATCAGAGTTGCTTTCCTAAAAGAATTTGTCTCTCCTTCCCAAGAATAGTTCCTCATGTAGTGTTCTTGATATTTTAGCACTCAGCAAATATTTAGTCTGTTTGGCAATAAAACACCTAAAATTAAAAAAAAATTAAAAAGATACATTTTGCATCTTGGACTGTTAATGGAAGTACCATTTTCACTAGCAATTTAGTGTCTGAATGATAATAATTTTACTTTTTGTTCGAACTCAAAGGTCTATCCCATTTTAGAAACAGACTATTATGTTTTAAAGGGAGCTCGAGAGGTCTAGGTGTACTGACACTGATATTTTTTAACAACGCTTCCAAAATGTATGTGCTCAAGTGACTTTTGCTCCCTCTAACACGATAGTCACCTTCAGAAGCTATTCTGTTATTTCAGTAATGCTACCATTGACCAAAAAATTAATGGACTGTCTCTCTTGGAATTGCTTTTAGACCCTGAAACACATTATTTTGTGTACCTCCAATGGTAGAAAATCTTCTGAGTGTGACTTATGAACATAACCCAAAGTCAAATGTAAGCTAAAGATATTTAAAAGATCTAAACTAATAAAACAAATTTTAGTCAAACTGAGGTTCCCTTGAAAAAGGAAATAATTTTAATGCGGTTCATAAAAACATTCATATAGTATAAAACTTAAAGGGCACAGATCAAAATTTACCCATATAACCCTAAGAGGATTATTTAGTAGGCAATATTATTTTAATTTTATAATTTTAAAGCTTTTAAAAGCGCTAATACCATCACAATATATCAAGCTTAAACTTGCATCCAAACCAAAATGCCAGCATTTGTATTTAGTAGATGGCAAGCAGATTGGATAAGTCAAAAATCATTACCCCAGAATTATAGGTTTCAAACAAAATTGGTTCAAATGCTTGAAAACACAATGAAAATATCACTTTCCTCGTAATGCATGCTTAACATCAGAGTCCTGAATCCTTCCTTTTCCTTTAAACACTTTCACCATATTTAAGAATCTCATCAGTGTCAATTGTGTCTGCAGAGCCACTTAAAGAGAAAATAAAGAAGAAAAAACATACATTAACATAAGAGCAGATGATAAATATGTATCAACCAAGGCAGAGGTGAAGATGGAGATGGGAAGTAATAAAATAAGTGCTTGTTCTCACAGTCATTTCTTTCTCCATGGAATAAAATTGTGCTATGAAATACCTGACATTGCGCACAGTGCTTTGAAATTGTATCTTGTGGGTGTCCCTATAGTCAAGGCAATAAAATGTGATGGATTCCCAGCCTCTATCGCTTCAGGTAGGATAAATTTAGGAAACAATCAGGGTGTAATTGAGATCAATACCAGGTACTGAGAAACTTTACAGCAGTCTCCCTGACTGATGGGGAATGCGGACAAGCCCCAAGCAACCTGCCTTTTTGCCAAAACCTCTGTTTTTTAGTTTCACCTCTTAGAATTTGAGGAATCAGAGAGGGGAGAAATCAGTTTCCTTTCAGTTCAAGAGCCATCTATAATGTGTCTGGACTCAGGTACCAGGATTCTTGTTAGATGTAAAACATCAGTTATAAGTCATTTAGTGAAGAATTACAGTTTAAACTATACATTCAGCTGAGTATGTATAGGTAAGGAAATACGTGCAGCTTTGTAACACTGTTGAAAAACTAAGTTGTTCAAAAGGAAAATCATCTTGCTGCAGAATGTGATGAATAATAATACCTAATATTTATTGAGAACTTAAGATACAGCACTTATTTCATCCTCATAGCAACCTTTCAAAATCAGCCTTAATCCTATTAACCTTTTTTATATCCATGAGTAAATATCAGCACAGAGAAGTTAAACAAGTTGCCAAGCTTTCACAGCTGACAAGTAAAAGACACTGGAATTCACATCCAGGTAGATGGAGTCCAGATTTGAGTGTTTAATGCAATGCTATACCCAAAAGATGGGCTTCCCTGGTGGCTCAGACAGTAAAGAATCTGTCTGCAATGCAGGAGACCTGGGTTTGATCCCTGGGTTGGGAATATCCTCTGGAGAAGGGAGTGGCAACCCACTCCAGTATTCTTGCCTGGAGAATCCCATGGACAGAGGAGCCTGGCAGGCTATAGTCCACAGCGTTGCAAAGAGTCGGACAAGGCTGAGTAACTAACACTTTCACACTTTCACGAAAAAGACGCCATGTGGGCTGGAAGAATTGCAGGATGTTCCTCCAAAATCCATGATTTTGTTTTTGCTTCATATATATATATATATATAATTTATATATTTATATAAATTATTTATTTTTGGCTGGGCTGGGTCATTATTACTGTGCAAGGGCTTTCTCTAGTTATGTCACGAGGGTCTATTCTCTAGTTGTGGTGAGTGGGCTTCTGATTGTGGTGGCTTCTCTTGCTATGGAGCATGGACTCTTCTAGGTACACAGAAACTGGTACTTTGCAACACTCGGACTCGGTAGTTGTGGCTTTGGGGCTCTAGAGCACAGGCTCAGTATTTATGACACATGGGCTTAGTTTCCCTGAGCTTTGTGGGATCTCCCTGGACCAGGGATCAAACCCATGTCCCCTGCATTGGAAGGCGGATTCCTATCCCCTGAGCCACCAGGAAAGTCCCAAAAGCCATGGTTTTGACTCCATAAATACCGGAAACCATTTTAATCTTTTTCGATTTGTTTGTTTAGTCACCGAGTCATGTCCAACTCTTTTGCAACCCTGTGGACTGTAGCCTGCCAAGCTGCTCTGTCCATGGGATTTTCCAGGCAAGAATACTGGAGTGGGTTGCCATTTGCTTTTCCAAGGAATCTTCCCAACCCAGGAATCGAACCCTTGGTTCCTGCTGCATTTCTTGCATTGCAAACAGATTCTTTACAGCTGAGTCACCAGGGCTTCAGTCTGTTTACAGGTTAAAAAAAAAGTCTGTGTGCATTAATCATGCTTAAGAATGTAGTATTCTTTTTTGTTTTAAAGGTTGGTACACATCGTGCAAGCTATCTGGTTATTAGCGTCACAATTGCAGTGGATTCGGCTCGTCCTCATGTAATAAGTTGCCAAGTTCAAAGATCAGAAATGTAATGGCAATGCCTTCAAACGGTCTAGTGCTGTGTATGCTGCTCTCCCCTCCACTTCCCCTCCTTTCCTGAGTTTCTCTTTGATCTCAAGCTAAACATCAGAATCTGCCTTTTAAAAGGACTTGAAGTGCCTTTCATTTTCCCTCAGCTGCCTGAGGAGCAACAACTTCTGCATCTTACATGAAAAAAAAAATGTATTTCTCCCTAAAAATAACTTGGGTTTCAAATGCCCCCTGCAAAGAGGTTGAAATAATTTATCTTGAACTCTGAGAAGACAAAAGAAGGTAATTGCATGGGTGAGCCATTACCTGCAGCAGGGGAGGCAGGCAAGGAGTCATTTCCAATCCGGCATAGGCATAACAGAGTATTTCCTGCTTATGGCTTTGTGGGAGAAGAGGCCAGGGTGCAGACAGGCTCTTCGGAGCCATTCACATCCTTTTTTGGATTATGAACACTGGCCGCATCAATGTATACTTCTGGAGGTGCTCTAGTGGTCTTGTTCTCTGCGGTTGTCTCCTTCCTCCCATTAATGCTGTAAGGGCTGGAGTAGCAAGTGCCCAAACTATGAATTTCCTTGCTCCTTAGCTAAAAATAAACTTGCTCAAGGTAAATTGCCTATGAAATGCAATGATGTATTAAATTAGTAGGGCAAGACATGAAAACATAAAGACCAGAAAAGGAATATACAGGCAAATGCATTAGTACTTTGCAAGTGTTAAACACTTGCTATGCATTAAATTTCAAAATGAGTTAATACATTCATTTGGACTTTAATTCTCTGTTGCTGCACAGTTTAGAATGTTCACAGAAACTTTGTGTCTGAAAAAATATACCTTTTGCAATGGTCTATTTTTCTGCCAAGAACAAGTTCTTCTGTGTCAAGCTTAGTCCATCTAATAAAAAGGTACTTTTTCAGTGATTGAAAAAAAAAACAAAAACTATGTGTTTAGCACTAGTTATGGCACATTAGTCATTCATTGGAATAATACATTTCCTTTCTTTCTCACATTCTTCAACCTCCCTGTTTCTTTTCTCCCTACTGTTCTAATCCTGCTTCAACTACTCAGTTATTTTTTTTTCCTACAGTGGATGAGGATGTAGTGATTTTTTTCTTTTTAACTTCTTACCACATACTTCCCTGCAAACGCAATGATATAAACTATAGTTATATTCCTAAGCAAGCCTACAAAAACCCATAATAAACCTGAAATACTACATATTTGCAATAGTAATTTCTCTTGCTATTGTTCATTGCAAGTCATTTAACCTCTTTGACCCTCAATTTCCTCTTCTATAAAATTAGGGGGCTGGACTCTGTGACATCTGTGGCCTCTTCAGCCTCAATCATCTGTGGTGACATTTCTACTTCATTGTGAATTAGGGGGAATGAATCGTGAGCCTAACCATCATCTCCAACATTTTCAGGTTTCTCTTTGAAACCCTAATTGGCTTCACTCTGATAAAGGAGCCTGTTGACAAACTTGGTACTTAAATACAAACTGGTTTTTGGGGTTTTTTTGCTTTTTAAGTTGCCTTTCATTATATGAAACTGGGGAAGGTGAGATATAGATAGGAAGGTCAGAAGGCCATAAGTACTCTCAGGTAGACTCAAATTTAAGTCAAAGTAAGAAAACCGCAGTGCTGCTGCGAGCCTGGCCACTGAGGTCAACCCAAGTTCAACGTCCTGAGACCTTCACTCACTCTGTTACTTTGAGTGAGTTATTTAGACTGGTTATGCTTACCCTGGGCTTCTCTGGTGGCTCAGTGGTAAAAAAAAATTCTCCTGCCAATCAATGCAGGAGATGCGGGTTCAGTCCCCAGGTCAGGAACCTCTCCTGGACAAGTACTTGGCAACCCACTCCAGTATTTTGGCCTGGGAAATCCCATGGACCGAGAAGCTTGGTGGGCTACAGTCCACGAAGTCACAAAGAGTCAGACACAACTCACGACTGAACAATAACATGCATGTTATGTGGGAAGGGGTTTAGGGATGGGGGGATACATGTACACCCATGGCTGATTCATGTCAATGTATGGCAAAAATTACCATAATGTTGTAAAGTAATTAGCCTCCAATTAAAATAAATAAATTAATTAAAAAACAATTATGACAGCCCTTACATTATAGGGTTTTTATTAGGATTAAATGCAGAAGTGAATTAAAATACCTGGTGAATACTTAATAAGCTATAGCCATCAGTGTCATGAAAAGTAATAGTTAGAAATTTATCTTCTGGTTAAGTCAGACTGCACAATAGTCCACTGTATTCTAATTAATTATCGCTCTTCTACAAACTTATGCAGCACAACATTTTTAATACAACCTACTCTGTTACTTGTCTTAGATTTAAATTTCTTTTTATTTCTTACATGTGTTTTTTTCCTATTATTTCCAACTTTTTGAGATATAACTGATGTATAACATTTAGTACATCTAAAGTGATCAATAAAATGATTTGATATGTGTATCTATTGCAAAATGATTACCATAGTAAGGTTAGTTAACATCTCAATCACCTCACATAGTTACCATACTGTTGCTGGGGTGGTGTTTGTTGAGAACATGTATGATCTACTCTCTTAGTAATTTTCAAGGATATAATGCAGTATTATTAACTGGAGTCACTACTCTATGAATTAAATCCACAGACTGTATTCCTCTGGGAAAGCTTTTTTTTTTTTTTAACAAGAGAAAGTGGATAAACAAAAATTGCTTAGACTACTACTGCTGAGTCATAGTCATTTATTCATTTAACTATGTAGACTTCATGTATACAAGCCTGCTTTTCTATTTGAATTTAGGATTGATATAAATGTTTCAGAGTGAAATAAATAGATATTGTGTTAAAAAAATAAAGAGTAAAGCCAAATCTGTTTTTAATACATTTTCTAAAAATAAGTGTTCAGTGTATGTTGTTAATGGGATAACATTTTAAAATAAATGTAGTTCTCTTCAGTCTACTGCTTCTTCTCCATTTCTCTAAAATGGCCAGGCCAGGAGTATGAACTCTGGACCTTAGAGCGTGTAGGAATTTCAGAGAAAAAGGAGACTCAGGCCTCATGCACTGTAGTTGCTTCTGCTCTGCCCAAAGGAGCCAGCACATGATGTCATCTTCTAACATTGCTAATCAATTGTGAAAATATTATTGATTATCGGTGTGTATGGATTGCTGGTCACATCACTTTGAAATGGTAAGAGTAATTCATGGACTATGCCTTCTAGAAAATCAGAGTCAAAGTTTTAAATGATCAGCTATAAAACGCTGGAAAGATCAAGACAGAAAATCAGAATTTCTGACTGGGAAAATGTTAGGGCAATTTCAGTGTATTGATATAATAATGATAGGGAACTGAATTTTTGAATGAATAAGGAGAGGAAGAGAGGAAAGAAATCTATGATTACAAAGCAGACATATGTGCCAGGTCCTATAAGACAGGTCACATATATTTCTCATTTAACCCTCAGAATAATGACACTTCAAACTTTCAGATGAAGAAAACACCAGTCAAAAAGTTAAATAATCTGGCCCAACATTGTTAGCTATAAATTATACAGATAGAATTTAAATGCATGCAAAGCCTGTGATTTCTCCTATGTGTTCATCAGAGTGGGAAATGAACTAGAGAAAACAGCGAGTAAATAACACTATAAAAAAGTTTTTATAGTAAAAAATTATCTAGAAGTTGATTGATTCCCAGGATCAGGACTTTTGCATATGTTACTGGCAATTATTGAGTACCTAGTATGTACTTTAACCTGTACTTTTGTTCTTGCGAAAGAAAATGAGAAGACTATTAGGATTTTTATACTTTATTATTTAGACTTTTTAGAGCTTATACTCTAAGTTGCAAATAAAACGGTAACAAAACATTTCTATAATATTAGAGTCTATGTGAAAATTGCTGCAGAATCACAGCAGAGAGAAATTTGAATTCTTCTCAGCAGACCAGGAAATAATTTACTGAGATGTTATTTGACATAAACTTTGAAGAATGACTGACAGTTTTAACAGATGTAGGAAAGAAGATGAGCATCACAATAGAAAAAAATACGAACTTAACAGGGCAAGACATTTTCTGAGCAAGGTATAAAAGTTTAGAATAGAAAGAGTAATAAGGAAGAAGGCAATCAAAAGATGGTCAATAGATGAAACAGGAAAAAGAAATTGGAGCTAAAAGTTAGCAATGGAATGAGTATGTTCTATCTGCGAAATGTGAAGAAGAGGGCAGAGATCAGTGTGAAGGTAATTTAAAGGATTTTTCCAAATTATGATAAAATCCTGAGTTAAGTAAATGATCTTGGAAGAGATAGAGACATTTTAAAAGCAAAATTATTTGGGTTAGGGGTTAGATGAAATAGCACATCTAAGAAAGAAAGAAAGGGCAAAGTGACTCAGTATTTATTGGGAAGAGTGACATTACCTGATTTGGGAAGTTGGGGAGCTTCCCTGGTGGCTTAGACAGTAAAGAGTCTGCCTGCAGTGCGAGAGACCCTGGTTCAATTCCTGGGTCAGAAAGATCCCCTGGAGAAGGGCTGGCAACCCACTCCAGTATTCTTGCCTGGAGAATCCCATGGACAAAGGAGCCTGATGGGCCACAGTCCATGGGGTCACACAGAGTCAGACATGACTGAAGCAACTTGGCAAGCACACGTAAAGAATATACTTGAATGTGAGACATTTGGTTGAAAGCCTGGTAGAAGGTCTGAGATGGAGTGTAGAGCTTAAGACGTGGACTGAGAATTTTGAGACACATTTAATTCTAAAAGAACAATAAGTGGTCAGTTCAAATGAAGGACTTTGCTTGAGTGGTGTCGTTCACATCCTCTTATTTACAGTGAAAGGGTCAGGTGTGCCATTCATTCATATAGAGGAGATGTGCATTCTGGAAGAAAACTAGAATGCCTTTTGTCCTCAGAGAACAAAATCCAAAAGCTGGAAAAGGCTTAAGTAGACAAAAGTAGATACTGAAGAGTTATTTGTGGAAATGAAGAAGAGTGTTCATTTTCATAAGACACGTAGAGGAAGTTATAGAGAGATGATGGATGAATAGATAGAGATGAGGGAGGAGGTCATAATTGACTCTTCTGAGCTTCAAAATCAAAGTTCAGAGCAGTAGTATGGACTCTGGGTGACTATGATGTATGTGTCAATGTGTATTCAACAGTCGTAGCAGATTCACCCCTCTGGTAGGGGAGGTTGATAATGGAGAAGACTATATGTGTTGGAGAAGGGGATACATGGAAATTTCTGTACCTTTCCCTCAGTTTTTCTGTGAACCTTAAACTCTTCTAAACACTAAAGTCTTAATTTAAAAAAATAAATAAAATGAAGTTAAAATCTGCAGTCATGTATGTGATTGGAAGTACAATTGAAGTCATAAAATTAAAGACATATAAAGGTATAAACATATTAAAACAGATAACAGCCTGAAATAGATGTGCAGCACAGCAAAGTAGAAGGAAAATTAACTTTGAAATTACAATGACTTGTGCTCTAAGTCCCAACTCTGCCTCTTAATTAGTCATATGACTTTGGGCAAGTGATTCAACCTCTTCAAACTGAGTAATAATATCCATTTTACAAGATGTCATTGTGATAATGAACTAGATAATATGCATAGTATATCTCAAAATTCCTGGCAAATGATCAATAATTAACAGACAATATTATCACTATTATAACACCCACACTGCACAACATTCACGTGACCTAAATCTATATTCTTGTGGATCTATCTGTAGTCTTCTACTATCTGTGATACTTTCTGAGAGCCTGAAGGAAAGGGTGATGGAGAAAGAACTCTTTCTGCAATTTTATTGTTATTACAATTGCTGAATTAGAGTGGAGCTCATTTTAATTTAGAAAATATGAATATCAGCAATTTCCAGAACTTTATTGTAGCCTGAGAAGAGGATCAGAGAAAGGCAAGGGTCAGTAACAAAGCACTGTGCTCAGAGACCAACCATCAAATAGAGCAAAAGTTTTACATCACACTGGAAGGGGGACCAAAGATGTTAGAAATGTCACAGCAGATGTGGTTTCATCCATGTTTCCTTACTCTGCTTACTGCAATCAGTGGATCACATTGACAAAAGAGAAGAGGACATTGTGTAGCCTTCAGCTGCCTAATGAAGCTTTTTGCTGAGTCATGTTCAACTCTGTGACCATATAGACTATACAGTCCATGCGGTAGCCAGGCCAGAATACTGGAGTGGGTAGCCATCCCCTTTCCCAGGGGATTTTCCCAACCCAGGGATTGAATCTAGGTCTCCCACATTGCAGGCGGATTCTTTAGCAGCTGAGCCACCAGGGAAGCCCAAGAATACTGGAATGGGTAGCTTATCCCTTCTCCAGCAGATCTTTCCGACCTGGGAATTGAACCGGGGTCTCCTGCATTGCAGGAGGATTCTTTACCATTCTGAGCTTCCAGGGAAGCCCTAATGAAGCTTGTCCTTACTTATAAATGCTCAGTGGGAAAATCTAATATTTTATGGTCATCTGATGAACTAAATTAAATTGAACACTTTTGGTATGCTCAGCACAGTCCTGGTTTCCAAGTAAAATGCAAAATAGACGATCTCTGCCTTAAAGTTGAATCTCCCTGTTGACTCAGATGGTAAACAATCTGCCTACAATGCCAGAGATGTGGGTTTTATCCTTGGTTCAGCAAGATCCCCTGAAGAAGGGAATGTCAGCCCACTCCAGTATTCTTGCCTGGGAAATCCTATGGACAGAGGAGCATAGAGGACTACAGTCCATGGAGTCAGAAAGAATTGGACACGACTGAGGTACTAAAACCTAACGCCTGCCTTAAAATCACTTTGAGTGAAATGTGGTTGCAGACTGAACAGGGAAAAAAATGTTAAATTATGAGTATGAAATAAATATTAATAAAGAATATAATACTACTCACAATAATAATGATGATGACAGTGGTGATGATGGTAGGTAATATTTGTCTGCAACCTCTATGTTCCAAGCACTGTTAGACACTTTATGTAATTGTGAGTATTTACCATTTACAACTACAAACCAGTTAGAAATCATCCTCTTGATTTTAATGATGAGTAATATGCACTGAAGACTATATCCTTGGATCTCAGATGTACAGTACTCTTATCTAAATAACTGGCCAAGAAAGAGTTTATAATCAAATATCACAAAACTTGGAAAAATTGAATAAATGTATACCATTGCAATTGTTTCTCCAGTACATTCACAAATATATAAGAAGTACAGGATAGTATGAGTTTTAATAACCCCTGGTACAAGGAATTTACTTTTTTATGGGCTCGTAAAAATGTGTTTATACCACCAGTAATTTAAAATAACGATGCTACATGCAACAGCTATTATTGTAATACGTAACTTCAGTGAACCAATAATTAAATAACACTTCAAGTTATTCCAGCACTTCTGTCATGTATTTCTAAAATGAATTGCCTTATATCATCAAAGCCTCACTTTTCTTCATTATTTGAAACAGTTTCTGAGACAAGGATTTCCAACAAGTGTGTTTTAGTACAAGTGCAGTGTATATTTCTCTAACGAGTTCTCTTTTAATGGTTTAGGTATTAAGCAAACAATGATAATATATAAAAGTAAGACTGTCTTCCCACAGTGCAATCAATTCAAGATCATGTTCTAGCGGTGATTAGCAGTCCTTTGTTCCTCATATTCAGTTGAAGAGAGGGTTGGTTTGGGCAATGCTTTTTACAAGGGATTAAGTCTGAGTGTGGAAATGAATACAGTGGCAAGTCTGCCCATAGCATTATCATTCAAATTAAAGTTAATGCTTTAACGATCACCTTATAAATATTAATATACTCATTAGTTCACGTTGGCCGCAGTTACTTTTCATACCTGTGTCATATCCTACCCCAATAAAAGGAAAAGAAAATGTCAGGAAGGGAGTTTGTATTTGACAGTATCCTGCTCACTGAGGGGTCTTTCTTCATTTATTTTACCTAAATTTAGGGAAAAAATTTTGGAAACATAAATATAAAGGAAACAGTTTAGCTCCCAAATATAATCTTCTTGGACCATACACAGAATAACATAGTTATTTAGTCTTCTGAACATTGGCTCTAAAGGGTCTGAAAAAAGCAAAAAAAAAAAAGGGGGGGGGTTTAGATAATATCTGTTTTATAAAAAATTAAGTGATAAACTGAAAGATAACATAAATGCAGAGTAAATTAAGAGGGAATAGAGAAAATGGGGAAGTAGGAGAAAGAAAAGAAGGGAGAATGGAACAAAGGAATAGATGGAAGGAGATGACACAGACAAGAGAGGTGGTTTCTTCCATTTGGGTCTATGGGTGAACAGGGGCTGAGTTCCCTTAGGATAAACCTGTAATATTTTTGGTTTGTTTGTTTTCAAGGTCCCGATGAAAGTTTTGGCAACAGTGTGATGCCAATACAGAAGTCTCTGCTTTTCTCAATGCCTGTTCCTCTCAGTCCTTGGTGTGGATCCTACAGTGAGAAGCACCTTTGCTCAAGTCAGGGGAATTGAGTACAGTTCAGTTCAGTCACTCCTTCGTGTCTGACTCTTTGCGACCCCATGGACTGCAGCACACCAGGTTTCCCTGTCTATCACCAACTACCGGAGATTACTCAAACTCACGTCAGTCAAGTCGGTGATGCCATCCAAACATCTCACCCTCTGTCGTCCCCTTCTCCTACCTTCAGTCTTTCCCAGCATCAGGGTTTTTTCCAAGGAGTCAGTTCTTTGCATCAGGTGGCCAAAGTATTGGAGTTTCAGCTTCAGCATCAGTCCTTCCAATGAATATTCAGGACTGTTTTCCTTTAGGATGAACTGGTTGGATCTCCTTGCTGCCCAAGAGACTCTCAAGAGTCTTTTCCAACACCACAGTTTAAAAGCATCAACTCTTCGGTATTCAGCTTGCTTTATACTTCAACTCTCACATCCATACATGACTACTGGAAAAACCATAGCTCTGACTAAATGGACCTTTGTTGGCAAAGTAATGTCTCTGCTTTTTAATATGCTGTCTAGGTTGGTCATAGCTTTTCTTCCAAGGAGTCTTTTAAATTCATGGCTGCAGTCACCATCTGCAGTGATTCTGAAGCCCAAGAAAATAAAGTCTCTCACTGTTTCCATTGTTTCCCCATCTATTTGCCATGAACTGATGGGACCAGATGGCATGATCTTAGTTTTCTGAATGTTGAGTTTTAAGCCAATTTTTTCACTCTCCTCTTTCACTTTCATCAAGAGGCTGTTTAGTTCTTCTTCACTTTCTGCCATAAGGGTGGTGTCATCTGCATGTCTGAGGTTATTGATACTTCTCCCAGCAATCTTGATTCCAGTTTGTGCTTCATCCAGCCCAGCATTTCTCATGTTGTACTCCGCATATACGTTAAATAAGCAGGGTGACAATATACAGCCTTGATGTATTCGTTTTCCGATTTGGAACCAGTCTGTTGTTCCATGTCCAGTTCTAACTGTTGCTTCTTGGCCTGTATACAGATTTCTCAGGAGGCAGATCAGGTGGTTTGGTATTCCCATTTCTTGAAGAATTTTCCACATTTTGTTGTGATCCACACAGTCAAAGGCTTTGGCGTAGTCAATAAAGCGTAAGTAGATATTTTTTCTGGAATTCTCTTGCTTTTTCGATGATACAAAGGATGTTGGCAATTTGATCTCTGGTTTCTCTGCCTTTTCTAAGTCCAGCTTGATCATTTGGAAGTTCATGGTTCATGTACTATTGAAGCCTGGCTTAGAGAATTTTGAGCAGTACTTTGCTAGTGTGTGAAATGAGTGCAGTTGTGCTGTAGTTTGAACATTGTTTGGTACATTCTGGGTTATATTTTTATATGAAAACAGGAATCCAAGGTTTGGATGTGGGGCATGAAGGAAAAACAAGAAAATAGCCTTAATTTTTGTTTTGAGGCATTAAGTGGATGGAATGGGTAAAGGAATATTGAGAAATAAGAGAAATCATGATGTCTGTTTTGGACAGTTATCCCTTTTATCACAGCTGTTATAATGGGTCTGAGGTTATAATTTGTTGTGGTTTTGATTTGCATTTCCCTGATGACTAGTGATTTTGAGCATCTTTAAATGTACCTATTGGCTATGTACACATCTTCTTTAGAAATTTCCTATTCTCGTTTATCCTTTGCCCATTTTTAATTTTTTTTTTTTTTTTTACAGTTGAGTTGTATAAGTTTCTTATAAACTTTGAGTCTTAACTCCTTATAAGATATATGGTTTACAAACATGTTCTCCTGTTTCGAGGTTGCTTTTTCATTTGTTGATTGTTTTTTGTTGTACAATTGTTTTTTAGTTTGATAAAGTCTCACTTGATTTTTGCTTTGCTTGTTTGTGCTTTTGGTATCATATCCAAAAAATCATTTCCAAGACCAATGTCAAGAAGTTATCCCCCTATATATTGTCTTCTAGGAATTTTACAGTCTCATGGAATTACATTTGCATCTTTAATCTGTTTTAAGTTGATTTTTGTTAGCTATATAAGATAGAGGTCCAATTTCATTATTTTGCAGGCAAATACCCAGTCTTCCCAACATATAAAGTTTTCTTTTCTTTATTGAAGAAATCATCCTCACTGATTATTCTTTATTATCCTGTCAAATACTAGCTGACGATATACGCCTGGGTTTATTTCTAGATTATTGATTCTGTTCCATTGATCTCTGTATCTGTTTTGGGGGCAGTACTATACCATGTTGATTGCTGCAGCTTTGTAATATTGTTTAAAATCTTGAAGCCTGATGTCTCCAGTTTTGTGAGACAGGTCATATTTTATCCATGACTTCCAGTCTCTCCCCTTCTGTTGCATCTCTCTGACTGTCTCTTCATCTTCCTTCAGCTGGACACAGTTCTACCCGTCTAGATAAGAATCTACTCATCTAGAACCTGCACATCTAAAGCCCATGACCTTAATTCCATCTGCAAAAACCCTTCACCATAGTGCCGAGATTAGCATCTTTTTGAATAATTAGGGGATGGAGATCTTATTGGCAATCTTATTGGGTCATCATTTTGCCTACCACATCTCCCATCACAGAAAAACACATCACCCCTTCCTCACATAAACCTCCAGAGCTGTCTCTTTTTTTTTGGTTAAATCTCTCTCACCCCCATGTGAAACCAGCAGCTTGTCATAGCCTGTGCAACAATATCAGTGTGGCATGAGGACTGAGGAAGGAAAGGTAGAAACAAGTGTCTACAGTAATTACCTAGAGATCATGTCTTGAGTTAACGTGCTTGGTTTCATTTCTGACTTAGGGCTCCAACTTCTGCTGTACCTCAGACCACCGTAGTCGGCTTGTCTCACCTGTCACGTCTCTGCTTCCACCTGGGCATTAAAAAAATATCTAATGTTAATACGAACAATATGATTTTCATTTGTAGGTGATGAATAAAAACACATCTCTGAATAGGACTCGATGAAGCAGTTAGGGGAGAAATAAGACACTGTCTTACAAAGCAGATTATATAGATTGTAAATGCAACTCAACTCACTGATTTTTTTTTACCATTTTTTCTAACATTTATTAATCATATATTGTTTTCTCCAATACCCCATGCAACCAATTTAGTGATTACAGAAAAATCATCTCAGCTTTCTTTTTTGTAAAATAACTGTGTTCAACCAGGGCACAGCACGTATAGCATGCATCACCCTGGTTCCCCTTTTGTGTCTATAAATGTTGACAGTGGAAGACCTTCTAATTAAACATAGTGTCAGGTGCCCAGTCGTGTCCGACTCATTGCGACACCATAGGCTGCAGTCTGCCAGGCTCCTGTGTCCATGGAATTCTCCCAGCAAGAATGCTGGAGAGGGTTGCCATTTCCTACTCCATAGACATTAAGCAGTTTCAAAATAATATTTGTATTTAAAGGTTTATTGTAAATCAGCTATATTTATATAATTTTCCCCTAAGTTAAAAGTATCATAATAAGTAAATAAAGTCATACACACAAAAGACTTCCCACACTGCCTAGCCCAGGGTGGCAGCCTCTGCCGATCACAGAAGCTTATTCCAGGAATGGAAAATTGTATTTTGTATGTTACCTGGAATAAGTGGTTTGTTGTTGCTTGGAACACTTCTGCAAGTGGGAGTAAATGCTTCTAATGGGAAGAAAAAAGAAAAATCAGTAATAAGGATACTGGCAAATTCATTGTTTCTGCAAGGAATCTCAGAGCCTCTCTCCAAGTTGAGGAGGGAAAAGCAGACCCCCTGAAATCTAAGTTAAATGGAGAGTAAAAATCAAATGTGGCAAACCCATAAAAATGCTGAAAACATAGTAATAAAAAATCTAGTGGCAATAAATTTTGTTAATAAGGCAGAACCAGGATTTTGCTTTAGTGGCAGCATCTGAGGCTCTCATGAACTGTTTCTTGTATCCAGTGTAGATGATTTTCTACTCTGAGATGTCTTGTTAAAATTTCTTTGTAATAAAAGTGTGCAGGCATTTCGATGGCTTTCAGTGGTACTATTTACTTGTTATCTGCTTGTTGAGCATCAGCTGTCGTACCAGCCTAAGCAATAGAGATGACAGTTCTGATAAAATGGAGGCTATGTTTACAGAAGTGATTCTCCAAGTGTGGTGTCTAGAAGGCAGCACCAGAGACGTTGTTGCAAATGTAATTTCCTGGACTCTGGTTTCATCCCAGGCCTACTGAATCAGATACCTGGGAGGAGCCCTGAGCCTTTCAGTGTTAACAAGCTTTCTGGGTGATTCTGATGGACACTAAAGTGTGAGAGCCTTTGATGTGGTTTATCAGTAAAAGAACCTGAACCTTCACCTCCCTGTACTTATTACAAAGACGTTTTGCACATGTGAAACCTGTTAGACAAATGGATTAAAAAAAAAAAAAAAACCCTAAGTAACAAGAATCCTACATCAGCTTTAGATCAGATGACAAATATCCAGGAGCCATTTAAAGCTCCTCAAATATTCCTAGTTTTTTAAATTACAAGTATTATTTGTCTTGCTTTCTGCAGTTGGGTATTATTTCCTAAATATGAATAATTTCCTTTGAAGTCTCTCAATCCAATTATTCCCTACTTGTTTATTAATATAAATAGTCCCAATTTATGATAGGCTTTTTGCCTTTACAGTGGTTCAAAAGTACATGCATTTAATAGAGACTGCACTGGAAATTTTGCACTCTGGTCTTTTCCTGGGTTAGTGATAGGAGGTAAAATTCTCTCTCCGTATGCTGGGCAGTGGTGGGGAGCACGGTTTTGAATCAGCCACAGGCTCGGAAGAGTGAACAACTGATATACTTACCACCATTCTGTACTCAGTCCAACAGTCATTCTCTTTTTCCCAGTGGAAAATGTGTTTGATGGTTTTTGCCCAATCGTGGGCTCATGGAAGTGTTCCGAGCACATTGAAGGTAGAGCAGGCTAAGCTATAATGTTTGGTAGGTCAGTTGTATTAAATGCATTCTCAACCTATGGATATTTTCAACTTACAATGGGTTTATTGGGTTGTAACCCCATCATAAGTCAAGGAAGACCTGTAGTTCATCATGAAGCAGCCCTGAATGGTTAGATAAAGGCCAAGAGGATATATCTGCTTTGTGTTGAAATTGCAGCTTCAGGATCTTTCAGCAGTGGAGAAGTACTTTGAATATCTATCAGCTTACTAATAATTATTTTCAGAAAATCAGCCTGTCAGTCATTCTAATACCTGGGACAAACAGTACCAAAGCATCTGATAGTAAAAATGTGGGGCTCAAAGAATCATACAAGTTTTCTAATTCTAAATTTCTTTCCAGCAGTCTGGCTTATTTCAAATGATTCTGATTCTGAAAGCATAAGCTCCTGCTTTATGGCATGGATAGGTATTCATGCCCCGTGATAAAAAACACTAATAAGATATATTCCCAAGCACTGTGGTTACTCTGAATGACTGGAACCCGAGCCTTTTGCTGCGATGTGATGCTTCCTGATATAGTTGCTTGTGGTAAGAGAAATTTGGGGGCCCAGGTATTTATGAATTTCATGTCCTCACTTTCATAACCTTCATAATATGGCACATATCCAATCATCCAGGGAAATGGCAAACGGATAGAGATGCATGCATAATTAATAGACAACCAAATGGCTGAAAATAAACTGTTAAAGCTCATGGTATATGAAGGGCAGCCTGTGGCATGATGGTATTTGTGCTGCTTGCTCACTAATTGGGCAGCACTCAGAGGGGCACAGTAATTTTATAATTAACACTTGATACACATTCCCTTTAATTACATAAGGCAGACTTGTTTGGAAGGATTTGTGTATAAGTAGGAGCGTGTGCATGTATGTTTCTCTGCAGAAGGAGTGTTCGCCTCTAATGAAAGAGTTTTCTCCCTTCTGATAGAGTTCTCGGCCGATCCAGTTCAAAGTTTCTACTTGATGTGAGGGCAGGCAGAGTGGGAGAGAAAAATCAGATGCACAGGAGACAAGTTAAACCAGAAGACATCTCAGGATGCTCTTCAGGGAGAAATTATTTTATTGATAATGGACAGCAGAACTGATGCTATGTTGAACTCCTGCTAGAAAAGCATTCTGTCTGTTGTTGGACAAATGCCCTGACAAAGGGAATTCTCTGAAGGTGTTCAGATCCAGTAAGCAATCAGTAACCCTACATTCAGGCCAATATTTGTTTTCACCTTGAGTATTTGTCTAGGTGGCAGTGTAGATGGTTAGAAATGATTTAATTTCTTGATTTATTTAGTTTACTTCTGTAATAATCTATAACCATGCAGGCTAGATGGAGACAATGAGTTTAACCCAGAATTGTGTAGGAGCACTGTTCAATTCCAGTGCCCATTCCTTCTCCTCCAGATCCCCATCACTTCTTGACATTTTTTGGCTCTCTAGCACTTCTCACTCAGCCTCACTTGGACCTGTCTGATTAACCCATGTGCTTGCTTTGGTCAAAGCTTCCCTGGTGGCTCAGATGGTAAAGCGTCTGCCTGCAATGCTGGAGACCCGGGCTCAATCCCTGGGTCGGGAAGATCCCCTGGAGAAGGAAATGGCAATCCACTCCAGTACTCTTGCCTGGAAAATCCCATGGATGGAGGAGCCTGGCAGGCTACAGTCCATGGGATTGCAAAGAGTCAGACACAACTGAGCAACTTCACTCACTTTGCTTTGGTCAAAAGCATGTAGATCAGAGCACTGGGAGCAGAATCGAGCTGATAGAAGTGTTTCTTTGGCCCATAGGATGTTTCCCATAGTTTTTTTTTGTTTGTTTTGGTTTGGATTTTTATCTTTTTTCTCTCACCTTTAAAAAAACTGAATCAAGTACCAGCAATTGGCTCCACTAGAAAAGCCTGACTGACCAGCCACATCCCACCTCCATTCTCCCAGTGGGACCACACTTTTGAAGAAGGGCAAAAACTACCCTTTTAGAGTTAAATTTACATATGAACAGGCTTCCCTGATAGCTCATTTGGTAAAGAATCCACTTGCAATGCAAGAGACACTGGCTGGATTCCTGAGTTGGGAAGATCTCCTGGAGAAGGGATAGGCTACCCCTCCAGTATTCTTGGGCTTCTTGTGGCTCAGCTGGTAAAGAATCTGCCTGCAATGCAGGAGACCTGAGTTGGATCCCTGGGTTGGGAAGATCCCCTGGAGAAGGTAATGGTTACCCTACTATAGTATTCTGGCCTGGAATCTGCTGCTGCTGCTAAGTCACTTCAGTCATATCTGACTCTGTGTGACCCCATAAACGGCAGCCCACCAGGTTCCCCCGTCCCTGGGATTCTCCAGGCAAGAACACTGGAGTGGGTTGCCATTTCCTTCTCCAATGCATGAAAGTGAAAACTGAAAGGGAAGTCGCTCAGTCGTGTCCGACTCTTCACGACCCCATGGACTGCAGCCCACCAGACTCGTCCATCCATGGGATTTTCCAGGCAAGGGTACTGGAGTGGGGTGCCATCGCCTTCTCTGGGCCTGGAATCTAGATGATGAATAAAAGCAAAAATTTCCACTACCTAAATACTCATTTTTAGTAAAGTGATAAATATTGGTATATCCATATGATGGAATACTATGTTTGTGTTAGTCTCTCAGTTGTGTCCAACTCTGCGACCCCATGGACTGTAGCCCACCAGGCTCCTCTGTCCATGGGATTTCCCAGGCAAGGACACTGGAGCGAGTACCCGGACCCGGGGATTTTACCCACATCACCTGTGTCTCCTGCATCGGCAGGCAGAGTCTTTATCACTGCACCACCTTTTTCAGTAAAGTGATACATATTGGTATATCCATATGCTGGAATACTATTCAGTAATAAAATTAGGGATCACAGTGAATTTGGGGATAAAGGGAACTAGTTATATGAAAGAAACAAAGGACAATTCTGGACCACAACCTGGTAATATTCTGTTCCTTATGTTATAGCCACGCATTCTGGGAAAGAAACTCACTCAGAAGGACGATGCAGACAGTGAAGTGCAGTTTATTACACCAGCGGGCCCAAGGCAGAGTCTCCTCTTCGCCAAGGACCCTGACCAGTTTTTGTGAAAACCTTATATACCCTAAGTGTACATGTTCAAACCCATGTCCCCAGATTCTCTGAAACTAGTCTGAACAAAGGTAAAGAAAAATACAATCAAAGTTCACCTGTGATTCATATGCCTTAGACCCGTGATTCGTATGCCTTAACCCCAGGTAGTTAACAGTGGACAATTATCAATATGCCTGTGGTCATATCCCAATAAGCATAATAGCTTTTATGATTCTATTTGGTTACACAGATAATTGATGTATTCTTTTAGGCGATGGAGAATCTAGATAAGAGCCCTGGGTCTCTTCCATCTGGGCATGGGGTGGGGTGGGGGGGGGGGGTCGTGTTTTTCCAGTTGGTATGTCATTTCCATAAATACTGGGCATATAGCTCAAAGTCCACAGTCCAGCCCAAGATGGAGTCCTGCTTTCAAGATGGAGCCTGTTCTGTCTGTTTTCTACTTCACTTAATCCATCTGTAGATTTTATTATGTTTGTGTACTTTTTATGTGTACATATATTTCATAATTTTGAAGAAATAAAAATACTTCCCATCAAATGGTGCACTCCTATTATGCATACTTTATCATAGTATTTCCCATCCAGACTAGGCATAGCTAAACCTATTGGGCTTCCCTTGTGGCTCAGCTGGTAAAGAATCCGCCTGCAACGTGGGAGACCCGGTTTCACCCCCTGGGTTGGGAAGATCCCCTGGAGAAGGGAAAAGCTACCCACTCCAGTGTTCTAGCCTGGAGAATTCCATGAACTGTATAGTCCGTGGGGTTGCAAAGAGTCAGACATGACTGAGCGACTTTCACTTCACTTCACTTCAAACCTTAAAGTGTTTGTCAAAAAAATAATAGCTATTCTATGAGATATCCCCAGGTATAGAGTAAAATTATTACTATATTTTATAAGACCTAGGAATCATAAGGAATCCCAGGTTGATATGAATCAGTAATATGATGGAGTTATTTTTAAGACAAATACACAACCTCAGCTGCAATAGCAGAAGTATTGCTATGAAAGAAAGTGTTGGTTGTTGACCAGAAACCTGAGAAAAATCACCAGTCCAGTTTTGGTCTCTATAATTTTCAGTGAGCATAGTCAAGCTGAGGTGTACCTACTGTAGGAAAATGATGAATATATGATTTAGTTAAAAGCCAAAAGGTAAACTCATAGCAGGAAAGTCCATGGCTTTTTGATTTCTTGGTGTTGTCTACAAATGACACTAAACACTAGAGAGCGATTCCTATTGACCAGACTCAGCCCAGCAATGTTTGTGAGTCTAGTGGCTGTTGTTAGTGCAACCAGCCTCTGCTGTCCAGACAGAGGACCTGCTAGACACCAGCAGGAAAAAGAAAGAGAAGCAATAACGATTTCCTGACGTTGCTGCCGAGCTTTGAGTCCAGCTGAAAGCGTAGCAGACCACAGCACAGTAGTTCTCTCTGTCAAATGACTTCATATTAACCTTGAATCTGCAGCTGAAATCTCAAATTTCACAACAGACCCTCCACATGCAAATACAGCTGCAAATATCCTTTCTTCTAGGTGAAAGGTAAGGGTTGTACTTTTGGGACCAGAGTATGTAGCAGTCCCCAGCAACTCTACAGCCTATCTACATGTGTTACAATTTAGTTAAACTATGCTCCCACCTACCATTTGATCCTGACTTTAAAACAGCCCACCCCAAACATCCCACATGTAAATCTGAGTAGCAACTTCTGGTCCTCCAGAAGGAAAATAATATTTCCTTCACCAGCATCTCTCAACAGTGCTACTGGGACCATTGTTGCAGGAAAGAGGACCCCTTCCAGGGCCTGAAACTGGGCTCTTGTCTAACACTTGGAAATGAATTGTCCAAGGAGACACATCTGCTGACAAAGTAAGAGATTTTATTGGGAAGGGGCACCTGGGTGGAGAGCAGTAGGGTAAGGGAACCCAGGAGAACAGCTCTGCCACGTGGCTTGCAGTCTCTGATTTTATGGTGCTGGGATTAGTTTCCGGGTTGTCCTTAGCCAATCATTCTGACTCAGAATCCTTCCTGGTGGTGGCCTTGTTCAGCCAAGATGGATGCCAGAGAGAAGGATTCTGGGAGGTGGTCGGACAGGTGGTGTGTCCTTTAGACCTTTCCTGAACTCTTCTGGTTGGTGGAGGCTTATTAGTTCCCTGTTCCTTACCAGGACCTCCTGTCCTAAAGCAACTCATGCAAATGGTTACTATGGTGCCTGGCCAGGGTGGGCGGTTTCAATTAGTGTGCTTCCCCTAACACCATTACTCAAGAGTTCTTAAGAACATAGAAAATAGCTGGTCAGAGCTAGTCAATTATCAACATTTTGGAAGGGTGTTGGTTTAAAAAATTAATATTAGTTCTGCTAATTTTTATTTCAAGGACCTCCTGAGAGTCAGAAGTGAAAGTAGATCTAAAAGTTGTGCAGCCATGTTCCTGGAGTCCTAATGTAGTTATATAACACAGATGAAAATAATCCTTCATCCTTGTTGAAAATAAATCGTTGAGCTTCTTTGTTCTAAGCTCTCTTGTCCCTTTCTGTCCACATACAAAGCCACCACTGTTGCCATGGTGAAAACCTTGATGATAATATTCCCAAACAGTCTTGCAACATCACAAACAGATCTGAGAAAAGACTGTACCATATACCTTCATACAGTTGGAGGTAAGCAAGGACTGCCCCTGGAACTCATGTGTTAGCTTTTCAGCAATTAAAGACCTTCCTGTGAGAAAGACACACACACACACACACTTACCTTGTCTTCTTGGCACATCCCAGATTTTCTCTTCTCTATCCAAGAATCTCTGTGCATCACAGGAAGGACCCCACCTTTACTAATTCTAGCAGATTTAGAATCTATTCACTGTTAGACCTCTACACTGCAGACAACTGTCAGAGTGCCTGCTCTCCCCATGTGTTTGCAATAGGTGAAGACAGGTCATTGTGTGTGGCTGGAAGGGCCTGTCACACCTCCCTCTGAGGAACTTTTCAGAAAGTCCCCAAAGAACACTGATTGCTTTGATTCCTTCTGAGTTATATTTACACAAGTTGTCAGTGATGGGTACAGATGAAAATGTATTGAGAAAAGGTAGAAGTTACAATAATAGAGACCTGACTTATCAAGAACCGAGAGTTCATTGGTTACCTGCATGTGTTCACTCTTTGAGAAAGAGAAGTCTAAAACAGTCTCTCTTCTCGTGGTCTTTTATATCTAGTTGGAGAGATGAGTCTAAGCATATAAAAATAAAGGTCACACTGCTATATTTAAAATGGACAACCAACAGGATCCTATTGTATAGCACAGGCACCTCCTCTGTTCATTGTTATGTAGCAGCCTGGATGGAAGAGAAGTCTGGGAGAGAATGGATATGTTTATGTGTATGGCTGAGTCGCTTTGCTCTTCACCTGAAACTATCACAGCATTGTTAACTGGCTATGTGTGTGCTAAACCACCTCAGTTGTGTCAGCTCTTTGCGACCCTGTGGACTGTAGCCCGCCAGGCTCCTCTGTCCATGGGATTCTCCAGGCAAGAATACTGGAGTGGGTTGCCATGCCCTCTGCCAGGGGATCTTCCCAACCCAGGGATCGAACCCGCATCTCTTATGTCTCCTGCATTGGCAGGCGGATTCTTTACCACTATTGCCACCTGGGTAGCCCTGTTAATTGGCTATACTCCAATACAAAACAAAAAGTCTTTTAAAAATGATGGTCAAACAATAACTGAGGTTACTGTATCACACGACACTGTCTCTAAACCCTAGAGGAGTGTCGAGAGAGATGAGCAGTTACAGCCTTCCTGAAGGAGGTCCAGTTTGGGGCCCACATCCCCTAAACCCATATTCCTAAAGAGTTTGGGCTCCATAGTCACAAAAGGAAGGCCAGCATGCTTGAGACGGAGGCACATGGACCAGCCCAAGGTAGCCCGGAATCACATACACAAGGTGATTTCTGGGAGCCACCCCCAGATTGGGGTATCTTCTTCCCAAGGGAAGGTTTCTTTTGATTTAGGATTCTTGATAGCAGAGCTCTCCCTGCAGACTTAAGGAAAAAGAGAGATGAAGCTGTAAACTTCCTCTTTCTCTTTCTAGCCATAGCCCTTCCCCAAACTCCCTTTACATACTTCTGCCCTCTTAGCATTCTGAGCACCTGAACACACATAGCCCCACTACACACTCAGCAACATGTTCAAATACTTTCTTCCTTTGAGGCTAATTACCCTCAGATTCTATAAGGTGAAAGTAGCAGCAGCAGCCTTTACATCATCGAAGATACATCAAACACACTGATGTAAATCTGTGGAGCCAGGAAGCAAATACCTAGCTTTTCTGAATTAAATTGAGAATCTTCCTTGACATCTGAGGTTTGATATCTTTCAGCAGAGATGACAGCCCTGAAACTGCTCTCCAAGTGCCAGGCAGAATATAAAAACGATTCAGGGCATCATTTACATATCACACAGACACCTCAAGCTGGCAAGCTTGTTGCTTAGTAAAGAAAATACAAACGAAGCATGGCTTAGGCGATGGGCCCTGGGATGCTTGAGTTAGTGTGATAAGTGCTGGTCGGCTAATTAGGCAGCTTTATGTCTTGGAAGGGTTAAGGCAGAAGCACAGTTTAGTAAAGAGGTGTTTTCCTTCTCACTGTTCTCCACTTATCACCTCTCACCATGAGACAAGGCTCTGTGCAACCAGAAGCAATGATTGTGCAAATTATTTTCTTTCAAACATTGACGTGGTGTTGAGTTGAGGAGCAAGGTGGTAGGAAAAGAAACAAGATCAAAACATACAGATGTGTTTCTGTGATGCAAAAAAAATAGCTCTAACAGCTCTAAGTCAGGCTTCCCCAGTAATAGATTCTGAAATTGATCCTTATCTCTTTCCTACATCTTATTATGTAATATATTACCTTGTCTTCCTTAGGCTGCTATAACATTCCCTATTCCTAAATTAGTATTTGACACATAGTAGACACTCAATAAACAATTACTATATAAAACATCAATTAGTTAAATCCATACATAATAATCTGGATTTCAAAGTAAGGTTCATTATTTATTAACAAAAAGAAGGAACAATGAAATTCTGGAAAGACATTTCTTATTAGAGTCATAAACAGCTTAATTCAAATCCTGGTTGTGAACTTATAGTTTCCAGGGGGAAGGATGAGGGTAAAGGACAGTTAGAGAATTTGGGATGGACAGGTACACACTGCAATAAATAGATATTTATTTTGGAGGAGGCAATGGCACCCCACTCCAGTACTCTTGCCTGGAAAATCCCATAGATGGAGGAGCCTGGTAGACTGCAGTCCATGGGGTGGGTCGCTTAGAGTCGGACACGACTGGGCAACTTCACTTTCACTTTTCACTTCCATGCACTGGAGAAGGAAATGGCAATCCACTCCAGTGTTCTTGCCTGGAGAATCCCAGGGATGGGGGAGCCTGGTGGGCTGCCGTCTATGGGGTTGCACAGAGTTGGACACGACTGAAGCGACTTAGCAGCAGCAGCAGCAGCATAAATGCTATGTAAAATGGATATTCAACAAGGACCTACTATATAGCACATAGAATTCTGCTCAATGTTATATGGCAGCCTGGATGGGAGGGGAGTTTGGGAAAGAATAGATATGTGCATATGTAAAAAAAGAAATATCCTGGTTCTGTCAATGACTATATGATCTTCATCAAACTGAATCATGTAAGCTTTAAGTTATTTATTTATGTTAGAAAGAAAAGAAGGAAGAAGCCTCAGAATAATAATGAATATTAATTGAGTGCTTGGTACACGCACTGTTCTGAAAATTTTGCATGCATTAGCTGATCTAATACTCAAAACAATTATCATCCCCATGAGAAAACTGAGACACAGTAGTTAAATAATTTTCCTAAGGTTACACTGATGGAAAGTAGAAGAGATGAGATAGAAATCCAGGCAATGACCCAGGATACTGTTAATCATGCCCCTCAAAAACATACGATGCTCCCTCTCATGAGATTATAATATACTACCTCTTAGACTACAGTGGGGATTGAATAAAATGATACATCTTAAGGATATCGTTTGCCAGTAGTGTTTCATTAGTGTTCTTTTGATGAAAATGCAGAATAGGTATTCTCATTCCACCTGGAGCATGAGCCAGCTCTGAGTCCTACCCCATACTTCTCTCAACTTTGCAACCTTATGTGGAAGGCGTGTCCTCCCACCTTCATATTTGATCTTGTTGTGGAACAGAACTTCTTCAGTAATTTGACTTCAAGGTGTATGGATATACACGCCCTGTGCTCATTTTCTGGCTTCAGATGTTTGAAGTTAGTCTGCAGCTAACTGTCCATAGACTTTTGTTGCTAGTAAATTTGTGCAGATACTTTGAATCCAGGATAGTTTGGCAACTGTTGGGGAAATTTAAAACATATGGATGACTGTTATTAACCTGGCCACAATGATCATGTGAAAAATCATGGCATAAGGGAACCATATATCTCCCAACATCTACCTCTTCTGTTCCTTTCTTCCCTGATTATGTAATGGACCAATGTTTTTCTCTTATTGCTCAAATACTCCTTCTACACTTTCTTCTAACTACGCCCAAAGAAACTGACCTTGATGTTCATGGATCAATCTAGTTAAGCAAGTATTGGATTTGGTAAATCTGTGTTACATATGTGAATGCCTGATTACCACACACACTTTCCTAGGGTTTTATATGCTTTTATATACACTTTAATTTGCATAAAATCGATTATACCACTGAAATTTTTCTAATATGTAGGGTTTAAGACACTATAGACAATATAAAGCATTTGAAAAATCTGTATGTTTAGAGTCATCAGGGAATATCTCCAATTACATTACCTGGACCACAGTCTGCTTCTCATGAGTTGGGGAATATTCTAGATGAATTCCAGCTTCACAAGGTCTCTAAGAAGAGACTCTTTAAGAATCCTGATGAACTTAGGTGGCTTTATTGAACAAAGCTAGTGGAGACGATGGAATTCCAGTTGAGCTATTTCAAATCCTAAAAGATGATGCTGTGAAAGTGCTACACTCAATGTGCCAGCAAATTTGGAAAACTCAGCAGTGGCCACAGGACTGGAAAAGTCAGTTTTCATTCCAATCCCAAAGAAAGGTAAGGCTAAAGAATGTTCAAACTACTGCACAATTGCATTCATCTCACACACTAGCAAAGTAAAGCTCAAAATTCTCTAAGCCAGGCTTCAACAGTACATTAACCGTGAAGTTTCAGATGTTCAAGCTGGATTTAGAAAAGGCAGAGGAACCAGAGATCAGATTGCCAACATCTGTTGGATCATCAAAAAAGCAATAGAGTTCCAGAAAAACATCTATTTCTTTATTGACTACGCCAAAGCATTTGACTGTGTGGATCACAACAAACTGGAAAATTCTGAAAGAGATGGGAATACCAGACCACCTGACCTGACTCCTGAGAAATATGTATGCAGGTCAAGAAGCAACAGTTAGAATTGGACATGGAACAACAGACTGGGTCCAAATCAGGAAAGCAGTACCTTGAGGCTATGTATTGTCACCCTGCTTATTTACTTTATATGCAGAGTACATCATGCAAAATGCTGGGCTAGATGAAGCACAAGCTGGAATCAAGATTGCTGGGAGAAGTATCAATAACCTCAGATATGTAGATGACGCCACCCTTATAGCAGAAAATGAAGAACTAAAGAGCCTCTTGATGAAAGTGAAAGAGGAGAGTGAAAAAGTTGGTTTAAAATTCAATATTCAGAAAACTAAGATCATGCCATCTGGTCCCATCACTTCATGGCAAATAGATGGGGAAACAATGGAAACAGTGAGAGATTTTATTTTGGGGGCTCCAAAATCACCGCAGATGATGCAACCAGGAAATGAAAAGACACTTGCTCCTTGGAATCAAAGCTATGATCAACCTAGACAGCATGTTAAAAAGCAGAGACATTACTTTGCCAACAAAGATCTGTCTAGTCAAAGCTATGGTTTTTCCAATAGTCATGTATGGATGTGAGAATTGGAGTATAAAGAAAGCTGAGTGCCAAGGAATTGATGCTTTTGAATTGTGATATTGGAGAAGACTCTTGAGAGTTCCTTGGGCAGCAAGGAGATCCAACCAGTCCATCCTAAGGGAAATCAGTTCTGAACATTCATTGGAAGGACTGATGCTAAAGCTGAAACTACTTTAGTTTGGCCACCTGATGTGAAGAGCTGACTCCTTGGAAAAGGCCCTGATGCTGGGAAAGATAGAGGGCAGGAGGAGAAGGAGACGACAGAGGGTGATATGGTTGGATGGAATCACCAATTTGATGGACATCAGTTTGAGTAAGCTCTGGGAGTTGGTGATAGACAGTAAAGCCTGGCATGCTGCAGTCCATGGGGTCACAAAGAGTCGGACATGACTGAGCGACTGAACTGAACTGATTGAACTAAGTCTCATTGGGTCTCCACAGAAAACCCTAGTGGCTGCTTCCAAAACAAGTCTTATTTTAGAATCTTCCTTAAGGGAAGTGATCCTGGATATAAAAGAATTCAATCTTCTAATACCCTTGCACACTCGAAATCTAATTGACGGACTCTAGATGTTCCAGAACATTCTCCAGGGTGCTGCCATTACCAAACTGCTAATGCAGCAAATAGTTCCTCAGCAGAGAAATAATACGAAGGTCTACTTGGGAGCTGGGAAACAAAGTATAGCAGCAATGTTTACCTTCCAATTACATTTTAGAAGCTGAGATTTCTCAAGAATCACTACTAATTAGATATTCAAATTAAGTTTGACTAAGACTAAGCAAAAGTCTCACTCAAGCAAATTAAAATAGGCAAAGTTACTTTTCAGCATTTTTAACCATTTCTTCTCTAAGGAACAAAGGACCTCCTTCTGGTCAATGTTCTTCATTCTTCTTAGCATTCTGGGTAATTCTCTCAGCTCAACTGAGCTCTCCATCAGACTCACTCTTTGTAATGACTCTAAGAGACTGTTAAATTTAATCACACAACAATATAATAACTAATAGACGTAAATACTACCCTATGTTGTCAGGATCTCAATTTTATAATCAAATAATATTAGATTTATTAGATTTTAAAGGGACCTCAAAGATTGTCTTGCTAATTTTCCCACCTAACTAAGGGATTTTATCTATAGGTTTTTCCTCCCCACAAACATAAAACAGCCCTTCCTTGAACCCTTCCAACTACTGGTTGCCCACTTTATCACAAAAAGTATTTCCATTGTCTAATGGCTTTAATTACTAGAGTTATTTCAGAGGTTTAGCCATATTTATTTGATGTTTTCATTTCTGTTATTTTTGTTCATCATGGTTTCTGAATCTTTCACACTTTTTTACTCTTCTATGAGCATCGTAATAGTTATATGTATGCCAGGTTATAAGGTAGGTGCTTTAAATTATATTATTAGTCCTTGTCACAGCCCTATAAGGTAGTTCTTTCTAATGATAAAATGTTATTTCTTACCAAAGGATGGTTATTTCTAATGGTAAAGGAAAGAAGAAGGGCACAGAGTTAAGTGAATACCCAAAGTCATGCATTCTTTAGTTGACAGAATCACAATCTTGTCCTACTCCAAAGTCTGCATACCTCTAATACATTAAATAAATTGCTTCTTACTCTTTCTTATATTCAGAAGAGTACTCACTATGATATATTTTTGGGCTTCCCAGGTGGTACTAGTGTTAAGGAACCCACCTGCCAATGCAGGAGACATAAGAAACTTGGGTTCGATCCCTGTGTCTGGAAGATCCCCTGGAAAAGGGAATGGCTACCCACTCCAGTATTTTTGCCTGGAGGATACCATGGACAGAGGAGCCTGATGGGCTACAGTCCATTGGGTCACAAACAGTTGGACACACCTGAATGACTTCAAACACACATACACAATGTATTTTTATTTTCTGTATTTCATATTTAAGTCACTTAGTCTAATATTATATGATAATGCAATCAATATATGTTCTAAATGTAATTGCATATATTTTGTTATATATAAAATGCATTTATTAAATATAGTCAACATTATTATATTAATATTTAATAAAGCTGATTTTGGAAACATCTACCACTTTATATCTCAGCTCCTCTGTGAGGAATCAGAAAGGGTTTTCTGGTCCGTAAATGTGACAGAATCTTAAATTTGGAACAGAATATTCTTGAAGGACTAAAACAGAGTTAGCAGCAGGAATCAAAGTACTGACAGAGAGTTGAAACAAAGACAGGCAAACATCAGAGCCTAAACTGACTGTGGCTGGGTTCTTCTTCAGCCATGCCAACTGGATACACAATCCCAAAACCTGCTGACCACTGTAAGGTTGACGTCAAACAAGCCTTAATCATCGGAAACACTTTTACAAACCAAACTCCTGCTCTGGTTCATCACAGCCCTCAAACTCTAGAGGAAGGTGGTTCAGATCAAAGACGGGCTGAGGGCTTTAGGGGCTCACAGTTCACTGTGAGACCAATGGGCAAAGCTGAAACCTCCACAGTGACAGCTACTTAAAAATAGATTGTAATATCAGTCACACTGTGAACTGGCCTTTGTTCACAGACCCTGACTAAGTCAGAGAAAGCTGCTGCTAGGGATGTGGAGCACAGACAAACGCAGGTTCACTTACTAGTGATGGAGGTAGAAAAGAGAATCTGGCTACAAACCAGGAAATTCTGAGTTCAAGCCCGTTTCTGTAGTTCACATATCTGGGAAAACCTCTTATTTATTCATGTATTTACTTATTTATATTTTGGGCTGCACCACGGGGCATGTGGGATCTTAATTCCCTAACCAGGGACTGAACCCACACCTCCTGCCTTAGAAGTGTTGAGTCTTCACCTCTGGACCACTAGGGAACTCCCAGGAAAACCTGTTAGACATTCTGAGCCTGCATTGCCTTACTTGTATTATAAAATAGAAATGGGATTATATATCTAATCGGCAAAGTTATCATAATAATGATACACATATTTTATGATATGTTGAAGAGCTTTATAAATTGACAAAGAAAATAAGAATCAGTGTGTTTTATCAGCAAGTAGTAATTTTATACCAGGTATTCTGTGGGAGGCACAGAACATGGCATAATTAGCTGCCTCGAATGGGTCCAGGTGTCCTACCTGTAACCTTCTGAATGGAGCTCTCAGTGGAGGGTCACCTGAGTCAGGAGAGGTCACTCAAACTGACATAATAGTAACAAGGTCACCAGTCTAAAGACTGCTTCAAAAGCCCACATGGAATCTGCTGGGGGCTTACACAACAACAACTGAACTGAGGATAGAGAAAGGGAGAGAGACTTGAACATTATTTTGGAGGTAACAGTTATCAGATCAGATCAGATCAGTCACTCAGTCATGTCCAACTCTGCGACCCCATGAATCGCAGCATGCCAGGCCTCCCTGTCCACCACCAACTCCCAGAGTTCACTCAGACTCACGTCCATCGAGTCAGTGATGCCACCCAGCCATCTCATCCTCTATCGTCCCCTTCTCCTCCTACCCCCAATCCCTTCCAGCATCAGAGTCTTTTCCAATGAGTCAACTCTTCGCATGAGGTGGTCAAAGTACTGGAGTTTCAGCTTTAGCATCATTCCTTCCAAAGAAATCCCAGGGCTGATCTTCAGAATGGACTGGTTGGATCTCCTTGTAGTCCAAGGGACTCCCAAGAGTCTTCTCCAACACCACAGTTCAAAAGCATCAATTCTTCGGCGCTCAGCCTTCTTCACAGTCCAACTCTCACATCCATACATGACCACAGGAAAAACCATAGCCTTGACTAGA
>NW_011495041.1:7842445-7879539 GCF_000754665.1 Bison bison bison
CACATCCATACATGACCACAGGAAAAACCATAGCCTTGACTAGACGAACCTTTATTGGCAAAGTAATGTCTCTGCTTTTGAATATGCTATCTAGGTTGGTCATAACTTTCCTTCCAAGGAGTAAGCGTCTTTTAATTTCATGGCTGCAGTCACCATCTGTAGTGATTTTGGAGCCCAAAAAAATAAAGTCTGACACTGTTTCCACTGTTTCCCCATCTATTTCCCATGAAGTGATACAACTTAGCAATTATTGTTTTTGATGAAGTAGAGGAGAAAGTGAAAGAAGGGTGAGAAATTCAAATAATTCTGCGAATTCACCTCTCCTTCCATGATTTTTCAGTGGACGTGTTTCCATCAGGATAGGAAATAAAGAAACAAAATCGTGGAGGAGTTTGGGGTATGAATAGGTGTGTATATTTGAGTTGAGTAGCCTAAGATCCAGGAGCAGTGCCCAACAGTGAATTACATCTGAAGCTCAGGAGAGAATTCAAGGTGGAGGTTTGAAAGTTATCACATTATAAGTGATAATTGAATCCATAGGAAGAGTGCGTAAAATAAAAAAGGTGAGAAGAGACAAGTGAGATTAGAAGAGAGCCAAAGACAAACCTTGGGGGGAAAGTGACACTTAAAAGTTAGGCAGTGAAAGAAGAATTAGAAAGAGAAAGTAAATAGCGACCATAGGTCGAAAGAAAACAGAGGGTGGTCCCATAGACATCAGGAGAGAAATATATTCAAAATGGAAGTGCTCAATTTTGTCAAAAACTAGGAAGACTTGTATCACAGCCATCAAGAACGTCCTAGTGAAATGAGCCAGTCTTTGAATCCTGGGCTTGCTGGTTATGGAGGGCAATTTACACAACCTTCCCAAGCTTCAGTTCCATCTTCTTACATTTGGGGGGAAAGCACGTGATCTCTTCTGAAAGGATTAAATGCTTAACACTGTACTGATTACATAGACAGCACTCAACAGATATTACTACTGTTGAGTAATATTAAACAGATATGTAACTACTCTTTATATCCAGAGAACTGAAAAGTTAATTCTCACATTTAGCAATTAGGATGTTACCTGTGTATCTTCAAGAATAGATTTAGAGTGGTAAAGCTAGAAGTCTGACATTAACGGGTTGAAAAACATTAAAGTGGACCAGATATAGCTGTCATATCAAAATCACCTGGTGGTCAGCAATTTCATATAATTCACCTTAATAGGCAGTTAACTCATTGTGGATATCTTAAATGCACATTATTCTTTTAAAAGTCTTGAGATAGGTTTATATTAATTAGTGGACATTTTCAGGACTGAGGAGTTGGTTTTTATTCTGGTTTAGGACTGAGAAGTTTGAGTTCATTTCAAACGGAATGAGGAAGTGCAAAGAAAAAGCATAGAACTGTACAAGAGGATGTTTTTTACCAAAAGAAATTCGAGGAAGCATAGAATAATTTTCATAAGCACAGGCTTTCTCACACTATAGCTACTGACACTGAGGAAGTTACTTAACTTTTCCATCCTCCAGTTTCATCAATCTTTAAAAATAATAGCGATTGTGAACTTTAATATTAATACCTTTCATGGGTAAGGAGCTGCCTAAATAATAGCACATTACGTTTGTCATCACTATTACTGTTATAATCAACATGGTCAAAACTCTAGAGATGAGTTTCTCATAATCCAACACAAACACATCATCGGGGTGGGGGTGTTTACAAGTCAATGAGAACATTTGTTCCCTCCACGCCTGAGGACCACAAAAAGAACCAGCGTAAATTCTGAAATTCTACCATGAGAGCATCCATCACCTTTGAACCTCAAAGGCTTTAAGTTGCCAAAAGAGTTCAATTAGAGTGAAAATATGAGAGGGGATGTACTAGTTCCCTAGAGACCCAGCAACAAATACTATACCCTTGAAGGCTTAAAACAGGAAAATTTATTTTCTCACAGTTGGAAGCCAGGAGTTCTAAATCAAGGTGTCAGCAGACCTGCACCTCCTCCGAGGCTCCAGGGAAATATCCTTTCTTGACTCCTCCACCTGCTGGTGACTCCAGATGTCCCTTGGCTGGTAGGTGCATGTGTGCTCAGTAGTTCCAGTCATGTCCAACTCTTTGTGACCACAGGGACTGCAGCCTGACAGGCTCCTCTGTCCATGGGATTCTCCCAGCAAGAGTATTGGAGTGGGTTGCCATTTCCTACTTCAGGGGATCTTTCCAACCCAGGGATCGAACCTGCAACCCCTGCATTGGCAGGCAGATTCTTCACCGATATAGCAGATATTTCTTAAATCCTTTCATCCTCTTCTTGTTACTCTACTAAACACTGGGTGAGATGTAGATTTTGCTCCTTCCTAGATGCCATGAGACAGAGGAGCCTGGTGGGCTGCAGTCCATGGGGTCGCAAAGAGTTGGACGCAACTGAGCGACTTCACTTTCATGCATTGGAGAAGGAAATGGCAACCCACTTCAGTATTCTTGCCTGGAGAATCCCAGGGACGGGGGAGCCTGGTGGGCTGCTGATTATGGGGTCACACAGAGTCGGACACGACTGAAGTGACTTAGCAGCAGCAGATGCCATGAACTAAACAAATTTGCCTCTGTTTCAATACCTTACCCAGTAGTATGCCTATTAGGTGCACAGTAAATATTATTAACTAAGAATATTTGAAATAAGCAATATAGGGTTCTACTCTCAAGTAGGTCTTGCTATGCACAACATTTCAGAGTAATTGTCATTTGATTTTATTTAATTCTACTACACACATGACCATAGCTTTTGGGAATAGTGAGAGAAGTGTTTAAAAAAAATAGTCACAATTCAAAATGCCTACTTTGAAAAAATAAAATCACAAGATTTTACAACATTTACCACGTATATATTTTCTAAAAAAATGGTTTATTTTATTTATTCTTTGTTTTTGTTATTGTTGTTTAGTCTCTAAGTCATGTCTGATCCTTTTGTGACCCCATGGACTGTAGCCCACCAGGCAAGAATACTGGAGTGGGTTGGCACTTTCTTCTCCAAGGGATCTTCCCCGACCCACCAATTGAACCCACTTCTGCTTCTCCTGCATTGGCAGGCAGATTTCTTACCACTGAGCCAACAGGGAAGCCCTTGTTTTCTCTACTTTGTACTAATGATCTTCTTACTGAAAACATGAAGCTGAAATGATTTATGAATTTGCATTTTAACATTGACATTATAAAAGATATACATTTCATTACTATTATGATCCATAATAATCATACATAATATGTATTATTATGGCTTCATGAGGAATAGATTTATATTATTTTCATAGACCCATCAAATCATGAATAGACAGAGTAATATATTTAAGTCAATACTTCCTTAAAATAAGACACTAGAGCTGAATTCTCAATTTTCTTACAGTTAAGCACACTTGGGGTTGTTGCCCTCCGATAAACCTTGGTATCTCTAACGCATTAGATTTAAAGACATGAGATCTGTTATGTAGTTATCATATGATTGCTTCTGCATATTATGTGCTGCACATTACATAATTCTTCATTCAAAAACTATGTTTTTGGGAAGGCTTGAAGAGATGGTCTCTAATATCCCTTCTGGTTTTCACACTCGTAAGTCTCCCAACCTACTGTCAGCACGTGTGTCTGAGTTCGTTTTCCTATCAGGAAATAGTGCCAACCCCCTCCCCTTCTGTCTCCAAACTGTTTCTGTGACACATAACAAATGTTTACAAGATAAGTGATCCTGATCAGAGGTGCAATCTGTGTGGCTTTTTGAGCAGAATGAAGCTAATTGCCCTGCAGGAAAATAGATTAATGATCTTGGTAACAGAGCAGTCTAAGCAAATGTCTCTATACAACAGGTTAGATTCCATGTCCACACAGAACTAGATGGTACTGTAAAATGTAAGACTTGTGAGGTACAAAACAAACTCAGCCCCTTTTCACTTTCTAGAGCCACTAATCATCAAGGTAAAATGCTTTAGTTTACACAAATAAGCATTTCTATGGCTTTCCCTAGTGGTTCAGACAGTACAGAATCTGCTTGCAATGCAGGAGACCAGCTTTCCATTCCTGGGTCAGAAAGATCTCCTGGAGAAGGAAATGACTACTCACTCCAGATTTCTTGCCTGGAGAATTCCATGACAGAGGAGCCTGGTGGGCTACAGTCCATGGGGTTGCAAAGAGTCAGATACGACTGAGCCACTAACACACCAACTAACACACATACTCAAGTACTTGGTAACAGGAGCATCTCAAACTCTGTGTTTACATTCATGATATCTTTCTTTTTGGGGAAAAGACATTATTTTAATCAATGTGCCTGTGTGACTATAATTAAATGTGAATATTCAGCAGGTTAAATATTTATTATTTAAGTCAATGATAGTGTTAAAAAAACTCTTCTGTCATCAATAACATTTCCTTAAAATTGGATCACTGGTTTTCTCATTTTGTAGAAGGCAGACAAATGAGATATAGCCACGTGTTCATTAATTTTATGATGTCCATCTCAAGGATCCAACATGCTCTCTGATAAAGTTCAGAGATGACATTCCAATTTTCAAAGAGTCTGGCAAATATATTGCCTACTAAATTTCTATCTTCTGTCCAAGTCCGGAGGCACCTCTGGAGCTCAGTAATCCAAACAACATATCATTCCTGGAGGGCCAGAAATATTGCTATTTGAACACAAAAACAATCTGGAAAAAGACGCCTTTCTGCTACGATATATAATAAACCATGGGAACTTTTGTTGACAATATATGACATAAAGGAACTTTCACTACCCCGAATGGAATCTTGCAGCACCTACAGATTCATATGAATATGGGTCCTTTCCCTTAAATTTCAGTTGCAGACAGTTCTGTGGATGTAGTCACAGTCTTCCAGACATCTATTGAGATATATGACATATATTTCATTTCTCTCAAGAAGTGAGACTTGTTCTATTCAAGCTTATTTCCATAATACATTGTGGCTTTCTCCTAATGTTTAAGATATTATGCATCCCACTTATACAAAATTCTGTGGTACCTAAATGTTTGCAGACTTTTGAAATTATCTTTTGCTTTCAGTCATTTCTGTTTTGATTCAGATTAAGTCCTAATTTTGATGCCATATTTTTATGTGAGCTCATTTTGAAAAAAGATCTTCCAGCTAAAGTAGGTGAATTAAAGCAGATAAAAGAAAGGTTTCATTACCTGAAGGTCCCAAGATATGAAACACAGACCATTCTTTTTAATAATCTTTCTGTTTTTTAAAGAAAATTTTCATGGTGTCTGTTGTCTCAGTGCTGACCAGTCAGTCTTGTGTGAAGTGAGGGAAGATAGGTTTTTGGTCCAGAATATCACCAATGGAAAAAAAAAATGCATGCACACTCAATCATGTCTGACTCTTTGTGACCCCATGGACTATAGCCCACCAGGTTCCTGTGTCCCTGAGGTTTCCCAGGCAAGGATACTGGAGTGGGTTTCCATTTCCTTCTCCATCTTCCCAAGCCAGGGACTGAACCTGTGTCTCTTGATGTCTCCTGCATCCTGTGTCTCAGTGGTAGATCCTTTACTACTGAGCCACATGGGAAACTCTCACCAACGAAAGGACTATTCAAAGATGCACTTAGCACTGAGTCACACTAGTTTCCTTTGCCTGCGCTGAAATATTGTCTGACTTGCTCTCAGGACAGCAAGTGAAATGCTAGCTTCTCAGTGTGGCTAGGTGTAGGGATATAGCACTGACTGAGCCATACCACTGGCACTCTGTCTATCAGATCTAGGCCTTTAAATCTATTTCTCACTTCCACTGTATAATCATAAGGGATTGCAGCCATGAAATTAAAAGACGTTTACTCCTTGGAAGAAAAGTTATGACCAACCTAGAGAGCATATTCAAAAGCAGAGACATTACTTTGCCAACAAAGCTTCGTCTAGTCAAGGCTATGGTTTTTCCAGTGGTCATGTATGGATGTGAGAGTTGGACTGTGAAGAAAGCTGAGCTCAAAGAATTGATGCTTTTGAACTGTAGTGTTGGAGAAGACTCTTGAGAGTTCCTTGGACTGCAAGGAGATCCAACCAGTCCATTCTGAAGGAGATCAGCCCTGGGATTTCTTTGGAGGGAATGATGCTAAAGCTGAAACTCCAGTACTTTGGCCACCTCACGTGAAGAGTTGACTCCTTGGAAAAGACTCTGATGCTGGGAGGGATTTGGGGGCAGGAGAAGAAGGAGACAACAGAGGATGAGATGGCTGGATGGCATCACTGACTCGATGGACGTGAGTCTGGGTGAACTCCAGGAGTTGGGGATGGACAGGGAAGCCTGGCGTGCTGCGATTCATGAGGTCGCAAAGAGCTGGACACGACTGAGCGACTGAACTGAACTGAACTGAGCCATACCATAGGACTCTGAGTCATCTTGACCTCCTGACAGCTAGTGTCAGATGGCTAATTTCAGAAACCTTACTTCTTCCATCTCATCTGTAATAGGCCTCTTCATTTATAGTCTGTTATAAAATATCTTGTAGTATATTTCTGAAAGTTAGGGATGTGTGTATGTGTGTGTGTGCGTATGGCCATACACATGTAACAAATATCAGAACTATTTAATTACTCAGAAATTCCCTCAGCAGTTTGACCTTTATAGTTCAAATTCAGCAGTATGTGAATTTCCAAGAAACATTAATCCCAGTTTCTTGAGATGTGATCATTTCAACAAGGTCTAACAGACACTTCGTATGTGCTACCTAACAGTTTGATAACGCTCATTTCCATTCATTATCTGGGATTCTCACACTTAATCCAGTGCTACAGATTGAATGTCATGAGCCCCACAAAAATTCACAGATTGAAACCTAATCCCCAATATGACGATATTGGGAAGGAGGCATTGGGATGGTGAGGAGATTGTAAAGATGGATTAGGGCTTCACAATCTGGATTAGGGCCCTTATAATAGAGACCTTGAAGAACTCCCTGTCACCTTCTGCTCACGGAGGTTGTAGCAAGAAGACCACCGTCTATAAGGAAGGAGAGTCTCATCAAACACTGGAACGGTCAGCACCTGGATCTTGGACTTCACGCCAACAGGAATAAATTTCTGTTTTTTACAAGCAGTTCAGTCTATGATGTTCTGTTGTAGCAACCGGAAGAGACTACAGCACCCAGTGAGAGAGCTGTTCTTGTTGTCAGTAGCCCAGGCTGAGAAACAGGCAAAGATGAAGGCCGTGCACAAGTCGAGGCCACTTTTACAGAGCAGGAAAAGTCACACAGAATGAAGAAGCAGATGCAAGCTGTCTTTGTTTCCTTCTTTTCATCCTCTTCCCCTTGGCTTCTTCACAGAACACTACTCAGTGATTTCTCCTGCTTTAAAAAGTCCTGGACAAAAAAAAGATGTACATGTGAGGGACACAGTAGAGTCAGATTTTTAAAACCCATTCACAGAAACATCTTCAATAAGAAATATTTTGTAATTTTGCCATGTCTTTGTGGGAGGTCTATAAAAGCCGTGTGGCATTGGCGCATTTACAATTCTCTTTAGGCAATGAGCCAGAGTGCAAATGTTTTCTGGAGTCTATGTTTAGGTAACATTTAATTATCTAAATGATGAAATTTCAGCTAAGGATTCACCTCTTCATCCATTTGGCTCATATATCACTATTATCATTAGGTGAGAGCTTCTCTTTATTATACTAAATTCTACTTGATTTATTGCTTCTATCAGTGTCTGAAAGTAAGAGATAATCTGCCTGCACTTCACAAATATCTGTCAGTTCTGTTCCACTCTTACTTTTCCCAATCATCTAAGCCTCACTCAATAAATTTTATAAAATTGACACTTCTCATCCTGGCAAAGCATCTTATTAGAGCTAATAAACAATTATACATCACAGTAAAACTAAGGAACAGAAGCTTAATTGGTACATATGCTATTGACTGTTCTCTGTTTATGAAGTTGAAACTTGATGTAGAATCATAGTCATCCAATAGGGAAATCATTTGCATACTTTGCTAAGGAACCGTGCTATGAATTTCATTAGTATTTATAAAATCTTTTGAAGGCCTCCCTGGAAGAGCTGTTTTGAGGATTAATTGTTGATTCTAAAGCATATATGGTAACACAAAAATGCTAACTAGTAACTCAAAACGGTAGCATAGCAGTAAAAATAATGATGCGTTGACATTCTTTAGCTCCATGGTATAAGGGCAGAAGATTGTGTAACTTCAGACTTCAAACACAATAAATGATAGACATGAAATGATACCAAGAAATTAGAAGACTTTATAATAGACAACAAGAAAGTTTATCCATCTAAGTGAATGAATTGAAAATGTATCAAAAAAGAATGTTAGAACAGGAAGGGATCTTGCCATGGAAAATTTCCAAACTTTCTTTCTCAACCACTTTTTCAAAAAATTTGAAATGAGTTATTTATTGATTTAGTCATTTATCTAGCATTTGTTGGAGTTACTGTTGTTGTTGTCACAATAGTCAGACACAACTGAACACAAACACTAACACACACACAGTTTTTGTTTAGTTATTAATACTAAGTCACGTCTGACTCTGTTGACGCCCCATGGACTATAGCCCTGCAGGCTCCTCTGTCCATGGAACTTTCCAGGCAAGAATACTGGAGGGGTTGTCATTTCCTTCTCCAGGGGATTTTCCTGACACAGGGATCGAAACTGCGTCTCCTGCATCGCAGGTAGATTCTTTACCACTGAGCCACTTGGGAAGCCATCGGAGTTCCTAGTCACAGTTTTAAGATTAGCTGGTCCACCACATATGTGAAGATGGGACTCTTTTTCATCAGCATCTCTGACTTTTATTGCTTTATTTCCCCCAGTGAATTATTTTTATGATAGGGTCATGATGTCTTTGGTTACCAGTTAGGGCAATCATCGGAGAAGGCAATGGCACCCCACTCCAGTACTCTCGCCTGGAAAATCCCATGGACAGAGGAGCCTGGTAGGCTGCAGTTCATGGGGTCGCTAGGAGTCGGACACAACTGAGAGACTTCACTTTCACTTTTCACTTTCCTGCATTGGAGAAGGAAATGGCAACCCACTCCAGTGTTCTTGCCTGGAGAATCCCAGGGGCGGGGGAGCCTGGTGAACTGCTGTCTGTGGGGTCGCACAGAGTTGGACACAACTGAAGTGACTTAGTAGTAGTAGTAGGGCAATCATATAAACTGGAAGTATTTGGAAAATTTTGGATCTCAGCAAAACCAGATTTTTTTCTTAGAACAACAAAAATGGAATAGCAGAGACTCTCTTTGGTATCGTATCACTTCAGGCTCCTTGAGTTGGTTATATTTACTTCATCTCTTTGACATCAAAGTAGTCTAGAAGTATCCATGATAAATCTGAAAGCCCTCTCCAGGTCATGAGATTTATGGAACCAATGTGGAAACTCATGTTAAATGCCAGACTTTTAGAATCTTAATCAATCCTTGCTGCAAATAGGCTGCAGTCCCTGAGTGCTGGCTCTAGCGACATGGTGGAGGGGAGAAGAAAAACTCTACATTCTGCTTTCTCCGTCTTACATTTTTGTTTAAAGCTAATTGAAACTACCCTTTGATATTGCCTTTCATGGAATTTAAATGTGAAATTAAAGCATGAGTACATGAAGAGAGAGAAAGAAAGAGAAAACAGGACATTTCCTTGTTTTATTTTATCCTTAGATTGAAATGTCACTTAATTTATTCATTTTGGGATCCATTCAACAAAGAGTAAGTGCCAGTTTTCACCAGGTACCACCTCGGGTACAGCCATGAACCAGCGAGCCTGATCTCATAGAATTTACATTCTCCTGAGGGGGAAGAAATAATGAACCCATGGAAAAACAGTTTAAAAAAAAAAAAAGTTTTTTAAAGCAGGGAAGGTCATTGAGTGTCACGAGACTCCTTTGGAATGGGTGGTCTTAAGATTTCTCAGAGGAGGAGACATTTAAACCTGGCTAATAGAAAGGATCTCACCAAGTAAATATGCAAAAGGCATTTCAGCAATGGAAAAAACTAGGGCAAATTCCATGAAGGAGGAATGAGATTGATGTGTGTGAAGGACATTAAGAAGGCAAGTATATCTGGAAAGTAATAAAAAGGATGCCTGGTACAAGATGAAGTCCAAGAGAGAGTCTAGGCTGGGATCCAGTAAAGCCTTGTAAGCCACGGAGAGGATTTGAATTAAATTCAAGGTGATGGGAAGCTGTGGAAGAATGTCAAGCAGGGGACTACCTTTTCATCATATCTTTTTCATTATTCCTGCAGAACCAAGGGCACTGAAGATGTTTGGTCTGTAAATTGCCCCAAAAGTATCAACCCATCTTTAGTTTTTCTACCACAGATAGTTTGACTCTCAAGGTAGAATTTGTAAACTACATGATGTTATACTGTGATCTGGGGTAAAGGAAATATCTCAGTGTATCAATTTCAAGTGCCTGAATATGAGAAGAAAACCTAATGTACTCTAGCTGGAAAGATTACAGTGCCTTTTGTAAATAGTTTTCCAGTGTATAATTCCCTACGCGGATGAGATTTTACCTTGAATCAAACCTCAGTCCATTATAATGAAAGGAAGACGGAACACAGATTACAAATTCTCTTAAAAATAAAGGAAAAATGCTATTCTTCAATAAATGCAGAAATCTGTGCTCTATCATTCTTCCTTCATCCAGAGATCATTGTGGAATGACATCTTTGCTAACAGGGCATTTCTTGGTAAGACCGTGGTCTGCTGAAATAGAGCTGTTAGGAAAACAGGTGATTCTCTTTAGCATCTTGGCATGAAGGGAGGTTTTACGCAGCTATATTATGCCATGGCCTCCACTGATATATAGGGACTCTTCCGAAGTGTTTTAAAGACAAACTGGTGGCAGAAGTTGTCATTCACTTACAGTATTAGAGATCAACTAGAATCATCAACTATCATCTACCTCATACTCTCATTTTTCAAGCATCAGTAATTGATATTTTGATGCATCTCTATTCATTGAATCATTTATCTCATTAAGTTTGTTCTATCACTGCAAGGCAATGGCAACCCACTCCAGTACTCTTGCCTGGAGTGTCCCATGGATGGAGGAGCCTGGAGGGCTGCAGTCCATGGGGTCGCAAAGAGTTGGACACAACTGAGTGACTTCCCTTTCACTTTTCACTTTCATGCATTGGAGAAGGAAATGGCAACCCACTCCAGTGTTCTTGCCTGGAGAATCCCAGGGACGGGGGAGCCTGGTGAGCTGCCGTCTATGGGGTCACACAGAGTCGGACACGACTGAAGCGACTTAGCAGCAGCAGCAGCAGCATCTCATATAACTGTGATTCCGAGACTTTTATGTTTTAGATCACCGTTACTTAGTAGACAAATGAGGTCCAGCATACACTGTAATAAAGGAAAAAATAATCTCTCAGGCACTACTAAGATTTACTCTAAAATCATCACATTAGAATGACTATTTTTAGATGAAAGATATATTCAGAATGATCTGCCTTCATGACTGGGAAATTTTAGAGAGAAGGAGAGCAATTAGTTACAATAGAGGCTAGGATTTATGAAATGGACCAGAAATAATAAGGTGAACTGAAGCACACAGATTACTGTGACCAGCATACATTCTCTTTATTCACACCTTCAATCAAGGCCACATTCCAGGAGTGTGGACAGGAGTAAGGACAGATCAAGATGTTCATAGCATTTAATCCAAGTATGGTTGGTCTACACCTGCGAAGCTCCTCATAGGATATTAGTAAACATTACATGGATGTGGCAGCTGTTTATATTGGAAAACTATTAAAAAAATCAAGCAAACCAAAGCCAGATTTTCTAATTCAGAAATTCTCATGATGGAGTTCAGGAGTATATCCTTCAGAACACTCTCCAGGTGATTTTAAATCCATCTTTTTCCAGTCATATCTCCTTTAAAAACAAACTAAGAACCTACAGTATAGGTATAAGGAACTCTGCCCAGTACTCTGCAGTGACCTATATGGGGAAGAATCTAAAAAAAGAAACGATATACATGTATGTATAATTGATTCACTTTGCTCCATACTTGAAACACAATACTGTAAACCTTGGTTTACAGCAATAAAAATTAAGAAACAAAGAAACAAAATGCACCCTCAATGCATGCTTGTCAAACAGATTTTTATTCTTTTTCTGATATTTTGTTGTCATCAATGCTTTGTTCTTTGTATAAAATACTCTATTTTAGATTTCCTAAAATCCAAGTCTTTTTGGTATTCCTATATTCTCAAGATTAATCTTTCTTGCAGTGGCAATTTCCTAGTGATGATTTTCCTCAGTCCCTTAGAGATAAAGCAAATTGAAAAATAAGGAAAATAATGGGAAACAAAAGCATATAGACTGTCAGCTATGAAATGTGCCCAGCCTTTTGCTTGCTGCTGTTCTGTCTTTCTTATTTACATTTTGTACCCAGAAGACTAAAATATATTTCTTAATCTAGGCCCTAAAATTTAGCTGTAATGAATGCAGACATTTTCTTCTTCTCCAAGCATCTCAAAACATAATAGCGTATGCGTCACTCAGCCTCTAAATTGCTGTCTTCTTTTTTTGGAGGTTTTGAAATGGTCCTCTAGGCTAACTCACTGCTGAACAGGGTTGTAGCGATCTCACCACAAGCTTGTGGCAAGCCTTCACCCTTCTGCATGCTGGTGACCCAGAAACTTTCCAACTGGGTTCATTCAAACACAGCAACACAACCAACCACACAAACCCATTTCCACTTGACAGCCAGAAATACATACAATTTTGCACAGTTAATTTTAGAATGTAATTCATGGGGTTCTTTCCCAGACCCCTCAGCGCAGCATCTGTTCGGAGTCGGTCCATATGACACAGTCTGACAGCTTTTATTGCTTTCCCCAAGAGGATCGCTTAATGATACCAACTCCTCAGTTGTTTCTTGAACAGATAAGTGTTGTCTCTGATGTGAAACCTTGGACCTGCTGGATCTGTATCACAAATATCTATCACCAATTATATGTTGTAAGACATCCATTCAACAAATGTTTACGTAGGGTCTAGCACTTACCTGGCACTGTGTTCATGACTAGGAATCAAGAAATGGAAAAAAAAAAAAAAAGCGGTCTCTATCCCCAAGGAACATCATAGAAGTTGGAATCAGAATCGAAAAAATGGAGGACGGGACCCTGAAGCTCACCATCTCCATCTTTGGCTTCACACAAGGAGGAGGCCCTCAGGTCCAAAGAGGTCTGGTGCTCTCCTAAAGGCAAACAATAATCCAGGGACAGAAAGGAGATTAGAACCCACGCATCTCCATTTTCACAGTGCTGCACTTTCTGCTCTGCCACCAACAGTAAAATGTATTCAGCTACCATTTAAAGTTTTTTTCTACTTTCATCCTTTATTTCAGACATCTTTCAACACCCAGAGACATGATACTTGCAAATAAAAAAAAAAATGGGCATTTAAAAGGAGATATATACTTTTTTATGAGCCAGAAAGCTTAGCTACATAGAAGGAAATTGCAATCGCACCTGTCCTCCGAGGAGCTCACCATATTTTACAGACAGTGTTCAATTATTTCTGGCAATATTCCTATGATGCATCGTTATGAGATTACTTGTATTATGTACAGCACCTTTCCTCCTCGGACCTTGAAGGTGCCTTTTACAGAATCTGACATAAAAGAAGGTAATTCTCAAAGTGCTCCAGGGAGATGGAAAAAAATATATTAAAAACCATGGAAAGACCAAATTACTATTGGTGGCTAGGGAAATAAGAGTCACTGAGAGTTAAGGGGCTACACAAAAACTTTGGGGAGAGAAAATTCTTTGTTCTTGATTTTTAAAGCAACAGTTCCTCCTACCACATATATATGCACACCTGTATGCAGGGAACACAACAGAACATTCAAGGGAAGAAGTAGTTGTGAAAAGAGAAACCCGTATTGATCTTCAAGTGTCAGGTCAAATAGAGGAAGTGGGAATACTCTGTTGCTCTCACCTGTTCATTTATTAGTTCAGTCACCTTGTGAATACTTTCGGTGTATCCAGCTAGAAAAAGAGGACGTCAGCAGTGAGAACGACGGTTCTGGAAGGCCTTCATATCTGCAAGTCCATGTTCTTCAGTAACAATGAAAGCCAAGACAGAGCATGGGAGATCCTTAAAGGCAGTGATGTTTATAGCCGTAGCCTCCGTGCCAGACACATTGGAGGCAACTCAAGAAATATTTTTGAATATGTAAGTGAATTCCCTGAAAATGTTTCAAAGGATAGAAAGGTGAATGTAGGCTGTTAAAAGCTGTGTTGGCCTTCCCCAGTTTGACCAAGAGTTCAATTATTAGCAGTTTTCAGTTTGGAGAAGCTGTAATCTGATTGAAAGACACAACACTCACACACATACCTCTCCACACACACACACACCTCTCCACACACACGCACACACACACACACACACACACACACACCATTTCGTGAACAGAAGAGCTGATTTTAAAATACTTTGCCCAAATTAACATTGGAAGCAGGGGACTTACTGCAACATGTGTTGACATGCCCCATGCTCTAGAGATTTCTATACTAAGAGGTGACTACAAGTTCAATGTTCTTTTGTCCCATTTGTACTTCTGCCCCTCCCAGAATGGTCAATAAAGCCACGTTTCTTAGTTATCAGAGGCCACAGAAGGGTGTTGCTGCAGCTACTGATGCGTGTAGCCCTGCTCTCCCGCAGGTACCCTTGCATCCTCCCAGCCTGCAGAGACAGAATGAACCATCACATTCCTCTTCCACTGAGCCAGCCTGATTAGTGTCTGAGGGATCGTGGTGATATGTTATGCACTTAAACACTAAGAATTTTCATTTTTTTTCCTGTATGCCATTTCTTTCTTTTTAGTGTACATTTGCTAGAAACCATCTTTTCTTATGTTTTCAGGCATTTTCATAATACGTACTTCTCTGATACCACCATTGGGATTTTTGCAACACATCTCTTCCTCCTGAAACTGCTTTTACTTCTGCGAAGATCAATATTAACCTTCCCATTTCTGACGAAACACAGTGTGACCCTCGTATCTGAATTTCAAGATATGTAATATCTGAAGATATTGCCAATCCTAAATATAAGGGAAAATATCCCTGATCACAGGAGCATTAACAGTTGTCTGAGGATCTGTCAAAACCATTGTTCAAAGAGTGCTTACAGTTTAAGGAAATGTCTATGATGTATGTTTTGTATAACAAGCTCTGTTAATTTGCTTTAATTTTTGAGATGTGGGAATAATCTGTGAGGGGGAGAAAAGCAAGCAGATCATACAACCAGTCAAAAGTGATGTATCACCAGGTTCAACTGAAGGCTAAGACAGCAGATATCCACATTGGACAACCTTTCTGTGTATCTGTGGGAGTTTTTCCAGAAGAGCCAAGCATTGTGATTTGTCTATTTGTTTTGGCAGTTATCAGTTTTTGACATTCTGTTATTGTATGGATAAGGATTTCGAGTTATTATTTTTTTAAGGAAATCATTATTAAATGATTTTCTCTAACCATTGTAAAATCCTTTGCTCTGAATTGACTTTATCTGTAATTTAAAGTAGCCACTCAGCTTCCTTATTTTAGTGTATGTTTTGTTTAGTAGTTTCTCTGTTTCTATCCTTTTAAACTATTTGTGCCTTTATTAAAAAAAAAAAAACATACTTTCTTTACAGTAGCATGTAGCTAGAAGTTGCTTGTTGCTTATGTGATCTGAGAAATTCTGCAAGGTGTGGGAGTATTTAAACAATTTACATTTAATATAATTGTGTATATGGTTGAATTTACATGTACCATCCCTAATATCTTGCTTTTTGTTTTTCACTTGTCCTAATGATTCCTTATTCTCTTTTCATTCAGCCCTTCTTTGATTTAATGATATACTTTTTAACTATTTTTCCTTATAGTTAAACTATCAGTATAATTATTTTTATGTTAATGGTTACTTTTGGGTTTACAATATACATTTTTAACTTATCACAGCCCACCTTCAAGTGATACTATACTAGAATTGTCCCCTAGTATCCACAGGGGATTGGTTCCAGGACCCTCCACAAATACTAAAGTCCAAGAATGCTCAAGTTTGTTATAAAATATGGCATAGAATTTGTGTCTAATGTGCACATATCCTCCCATATACTTTCAACCATTGCTGGATTAATTATAATACCTAATGCAATACAAATGCTAAATGAGTAGTTGTAAATACAATGAAAATGCTATTAAAGAGTTGTAGGCATCTGGTAAATTCAAGTTTCCTTTTTGGAACTTCCCAGAATTATTTTTCCAAAATATTTTTGAATTATGGTGATTGAATCCTCAGATATATAACTCCTGATTACACTTTGTGTATAGTGTAAAGTATAAAAAAGTAATCCCATTTCTTCCCTCCTGGCCCTTGTGTTTTGGGGGTCATACATTTTCCTTTTACATATGATAGCTAGACATAGTTTTAAAAGCTATAAGAAAACATTTTAAAATTTATCCATTTAGTTACAATTTCATTAACCTCCATTCCTTCATGTGTATCTAGATTTCTGTCTTGTTATCAGTTTACTTTTGTTTGAAGGACGTTTTCTAAAAATTCAGAGTGAGATTAATTATTTCAACCGTTGGGTGTCTGAAAAAAAAATTATTTCACCTTCATTTTTAAAAAAGATTTTCACTGAATAGTCAGTTCTGGATTAACAGGATTTTTTGTTTCACTTTCGTTACCTAAAGGTGTTGGTACATTGTCTCCTCACAGGCATTGTTTCCAATGAGAAAACTACTATCAGCCGTGTCTTTGTTTCCCTGGTATTGACTGTTCTCCCTGCCCTCCAGCTGCTTTTAAAATGTTCTCTTTTTGATATTTGGCAAAACTAATACAATTATGTAAAGTTTAAAAATAAAATAAAATTTTAAAAAAATAAAATGTTCTCTTTTTCTCTGGTTTTAACCAAGTTGATTATAATTGGGCATGGATTAGTGGGTTTTAATTTTACTCAGATTTGGAAAATTTCAGATGCTATTTACTTAATTTTCCTTTCCCTCCTAATTTGGAAAGTCCAATTGCACATATATTGGTCTCTTAAATCTCAATCTGTTCATTGACTCTTATTAATTATTTTAGTCTGCTTCTCTATGTATTTTCACTCTAGATGGTGTCTGTTATCTCTTAAAAGCTCACTTCTCTTTTGGCCCCTATTCTGATATATCCACCATTAATGCTGTCTGTGTGTTTTTTATCTTTGACATTTCAGTTTTCATCTCTAGAAAAATCTATTTGGGTCTTTTAAAAATTATCCACATCTCTTGTTAAGACGTTCAGTCTTTCCTCTAGCTTCTTGAACATATGAAATACATTCGTAATTACCGTTTACATGTTTTTGTTCTATCATGGGTCATCTCTGGGCCAGTTTTGATTGATGGCTTTTCTCTTCATTAGAGTTAGTGTTTTTCTGCCTCCTTGCATCTGAGTAATTTGCAAGACTTTGTAAATTTTACCAGGTTGGGAGCGTAAATATTTTTGTATTTCTGAAAGAGTTTCTGTACTTTCTTTGTGACATGAGTAAGTTACTTGGAAATAATTTGATCTTTTCAGGTCTTGCTCTTAAGATTTGGTAGGTGGGAATCGAAGCAGCATTTGCTCTAAGGTTTAAATTACCCATTACTGAGACAAGACATTTTTCAGTAGTTTACATAATATCCCTCCCATTTTGAGGTCTTTGGTCTGGCCATTGAGGTAGGCACTGGGTGGGTGCCCCCTCCCTACCCTGCAATCTAGAAACATCCTGGGCAGTACGCTGGATCAATCAGAGGACTCACTTCATCTGTTTCTCTCAAGGATCACTGTCATTTTTTGCCTGATATGGAATTTTTTTAAAGCCATCAATTCATATATTTTTACCTTGTTTATTGTTTTGAGTAGTAAAATAAATCTGTTCTCTCTTACTCTACCTTGACCAGAACCAGAAACCTGAGACACAAACTTTTTAATTTTATTTCATTTCACTGATTTTTTTTCCAAGAAAATTATTTATTATTTTTGGCATTTTTGCTTCTATTTGTAAGATGTCCTTCATCATGAACCATGCCACACCATTGTGTTGTGATGCCATGTGCCAAGGGAACATAAAGCATGTAATGAACTGATTATACCCTTCTGGGAGAAGGCATTGGAGAGGTCAGGAGTGTCTCAATGCAAATAAAGTTTCCTACATTAGCATTCTAAGACTGAAGATGCAGTTCTGAAAGAATGAGCTATAATTTGTTGGAGGACTAAGAATCTTAAAGGGGAAGGATGGACACTCCATCACCTAAGGAAGGTTTTGAGGAGGAGCAGAAACAGGATGAGATGGTTGGACAGCATCACCGACTTGATGGACATGAGTTTGAGCAAGCTCCAGGAGTTGGTGATGGACAGGGAGGCCTGGCGTGCTGCAGTCCATGGGGTTGCAAATAGTTGGACTGAGTGACTGAACTGACTGAGAAGCTAAAATGAGCCATGTCTCTGACAATTTCAAAAAGTTTCCATACCAACCCTCAGTTGCCTCTTCCAAGAATTCATTTATGAAATGACAGTTATTTTCATTTTTCTTTTCGGGCAATTGAACCTATTCATGAATGATTCAGAGTACAATGTGAGAAAATGTCAAGGGTCAAAATGCTGAAAAAGTACACACTATATGTGTATCTGTGTATGTGTGTGTTAGTTGCTCAGTCCTGTCTGACTCTTTGCAACCCATAGACTATAGTCTGCCAGGCTCCTCTGTCCATGGAATTCTCCAGGCAAGAATATTGGAGTGGGTGGCCATTACCTTCTTCCCGACTCAGGATCTTCCCGACCCAGGAACTGAACCTGGGTCTCCCACGCTGCAGGAAGGTTCTTTACCATCTGAGCTACTTGGGAAGCCTACACTGTATGCTGCTGCTAAGTCGCTTCAGTCGTGTCCGACTCTGTGTGACCCCACAGGTGGCAGCCCACCAGGCTCCCCCGTCCCTGGGATTCTCCAGGCAAGAACACTGGAGTGGGCTGCCATTTCCTTCTCCAGTGCATGAAAGTAGAAAAGTGAAAGTGAAGTCACTCAGTCGCGTCTGACTCTTAGCAACCCCATGGACTGCAGCCTACCAGGCTCCTCCGTTTGTGGGATTTTCCAGGCAAGAGTAATGGAGTGGGGTGATACCAAAACCCAATTGAGAGTGTCAGAGCAAAGCCAGGGTATAGCCAGGTTTCCACACGATAGTGAAGAGATTCCAAAGTCTGGGCAGGTCCAGGATCTGAGTTTCTGTTCCTGGAACAGTCTGGAATCAAAGGTACAGTGGGGAGGACCATGAAAATAGGGCAGGAAGCATCTTTGTGACCTGGCCATTCAGGACAAACGTTCACGAATATTAGTAACAGCTCTGCACCCTCTCTGTAGATGTACAGTTCTGCCTTTATGGCACACTTTAATCTGCTTTATAAATCTTGATTTTCTGAACCCAAAATCTGAAACTCTCATTTTACATAAAAAGGAAAAGTAATAAAAGATAACTCCCTTAAAACTACAGTATTCATAGTGGATAAACAGATGAAAAAGGGAAATGGAAAGTTATATGAGGTAAAGTAAATCCGTGTCTATATTTCTAGACTGTAAATAAATGAAAGTGCAAGTATACTGACGTGTGTGTGTGTGTGTGTGATAGTCAAAGTGCTGTCAGAGGCATTAAGGAATGGTCAGAAGGGTCAGAAAATAGAAATGGGAAATGAGCAAAACCTCCATGGGAATTGATGCTTTCAAACTCTGTTGCTGGAGAAGACTCTTGAGAGTCCTTTGGACAGCAAGATAATCAAACCAGTCTGTCCTAAAGGGGATCAGTCCTGAATGTTCTTTGAAAGAAATGATGCTTAAGCTGAAGCTCTAACACTTTGGCCACCTGGAGAACCAACTCATTGGAAAAGACCCTGATGCTGGGAAAAATTGAGAGCATGGGAAGCAGGTGACACAGGATGTGGTGGTTAGATGGCATTATTGACTCAATGAACGTGAATTAGGACAAACTCAGGGAGATAATGAAGGACAGGGAGGCCTAGTGTGCTGCAGTAAATGGGGTCACAAAGAATCGGACACGACCGAGCGACTGAACAACAACAAGGCCAAGCCCAGGCAGTAACAAGGTAGCTCATTAGCTAATTTGAAGCAGAGGAGTAGAAAGTAGATGTGGAAGGGAGTGAAGGTGATCAGTCAAGGAGAATGGTGAACTGAAAGCATCATCTCAGAAAGGTGGTAATGGGAGTAAAGATACGATGGAAGGAATGGCCTCTTTTAGTGTACCATTTAGATGGTCTTTTTCAAGGTATAGCATCCTTTTATTTCAAGGTCATCCTTACTGTCCAGTAGCTGGAGGAAGCAGCACTGAGAGTTTACCTGCCCTTCCTGTGTGCCTGGCCGGAGGAGTGGGCACCAGAGGACCCGAGATGGTGCCTTCATCCTCAGAAGGCGGGGCTCTGTATCCTCCAGGGCTCAGATACACCATAAATATGCCTTGTGGTTTTTGTTTGCTTTTCCATTATAACCCCTTGAAAACTGATTCAAGGAAAGTAAGTGGCAGGGGCATATTATTTTTTTAATATAAAAGAAGATACAGATTTTTTATGGTTTTGTTTTTCTGGAGTTCTTCAACATCATATCCTTTAATTCTATACCCTTAGAACTTTTAATAGGTAAGGAAACTGCAGAGGCAAAGCTAATGGGGGTGAGACAGGAAACAAGCAAAATATACTGACCACAGAGATCATGCTTCATTTTGCATATTTTCTGAAGCTAATTGAACATCTTAAGCCTGAAAAAGTGGCAACTAAATATGCTGGAGGGAGAAGAAAATGAGAGAGATGGTTGGAGTGAGAGTGAGAGCAAGTGAAAGAGCAGAGAAAGCACACAGCTTACTCTACAAGGAAAGCACTCAGCAAATTCAACTTTATCAAATTAAAAGGCAAAGGAGAAGGCTGGTCAAGCATTCATTCAGTGGACTTTGATACATTCATGACACAACTAGACTTTCAGACAATCTTGAAGGTAAATAAGACAAAAGAAGTCACAGAATGTAAATGTAATTTAAAATGTGAGCTCCAAATTATTGGTAAAATGGAAAAGAATTTATAGAGTTTTAATCTGAAAAAGTGGAACATTTAGTTGATATAATTTTTCATGGACTTATGATAATACAACTGATAATTATAATGTATATATTATATGAATTATTGCCTCTGCTGACTCATATAAATAGAATATTCAGAAAGTGTAGAAGTAGAACTGAGGAATATAAGCCCTAATGTTTTAAACTTTTCTGGGTCTATAGAAGTTAAGCAAAGAAAGAAATTCCCATAATAACCCATAGTTAAAACTTTTTCAGTAGGTAAAAATTATTGCCCTGGGCCATGAAAGCTAGGTTTTATATAATAGAAGAGATTAGCTTTGTAAATATAGGAGAATACCATATTTTTCCCCTGTGGTGAATTCTACTTTTCACTGACATGATAGAAGAGAAACAAGATTCAAGAAACCAAAAGCCATATGATTACTGTAAATTATTAGCCAGGTGCTAGTCTCATATGTTAATTAAAACATTTACATTTACTTTACTATAAGAATTCACTTTTGCTCCTAAAAGTGCAAATGATGTCTTTTTTTAAAACTATATGAATAAAAGAGCTTAGAATTACATTTAAAAGATTCTATCTTCATAAAACGTATCACTTTGTAGACTAAAGGTGAACTGGAGAAAATTTTGCCTAACATAAAACCACTTTGGCTAATGTTCTTGTTCTATATCTCTTAATAAAACCAGGGACAATATTCTATGGTCCTTCTATACAAGCCTCCTCCTGTGGAATGCTGGTTAAAGCATTAGTTAGTTAATTTACTCGCTAAGTCATGTCAGACTCTTGTGACCCCACGGACTGTAGCCCACCAGACTCCTCTGTCCATGGGATTTCCCAGGCTGGAATGCTGGAGTGGATTGCCATTTCCTTCTCAGGTTAAAGCATTAAGTTATTTTAATTCATTTCAAATGATTAAAAGTGTGTTTGAATTACTACCTTCTACGTCCTTAAAATAGTAAATAACAACCAGGCATTGAAGGGGAGGAAAAGCCATGCTTGCCAATGTTCCCATATTAAATTATCATTATTAGCAGTCTATGGAACAAAACCTGGGTAAGAAAAAAGGTGCTACATCATGTTCTTTCTTTTCCTTGATGAAGGTAAGAATTTTATGAGCTCTGTTCTCCCCCTTTCACCCCGGAGCTCATATGATTTGGAGTTCTCTGTGACATTAGCAAGATCAGTGTTGTGTTCTGCTGAAAGCAGAGGATTTCATAGCTGGATAAGAGCCCAGAAATTAAAACGTGAGTGAAAAAGGCACCTGAAAATAACTTAAGGGAGCATCTCACTAAAAGAGCCAGGTGAAGAGAAAGTATCTACAAGAAATGATTGAGCAACAGACCATGCTGTAAATATTCTGACCAGATCTGACCCTGCAAGACCTGGTGTCTTCTTCTTGATGTTCCACTTCCAACATAGCTTCACTGGGAACAGAGAAAGTGAAAGTATTCTTTGCTCAGTTGTGTTGGATTCTCTGTAACCCCATGGACTGTGGCCCACTAGGCTCCTCTGCCCAAGACATTCTCCAGCCAAGAATTCTGGAGTGGCTAACTACTCCCTTCTCCAGAGAATCTTCCCAACCCAGGAATCAAACTCCAGTCTCCTGCATTGCAGGCAGATTCTTTACCATTTAAGCCAGCATGAACAGTCTCCTTCCTTAACTTGACTCCTTCCCAACCTTCCACTTTCTGTGTAAGAAGGAAGTTAGAGGAAGGCTCCTTGCTCTATCTCCTTGCATAAAGACACCTGAATATCCAAATAACACCCTCTTTATCCTCCATGCTGAGTATTAATACGTGCACGCTGAGAGTTACATGATCTTCAGTACCGTACTCTTGGGACAAAACTGACATGAGTCAGAAGTGATAAGCCCAAAATCCTAGCGTCCTCTTCAGAGTCATCAACCTCTCAAACACCCACAGGGTCTCCATAAATCTCCCCAGTGTGCTCCGCTTACTGCTATACATGAAGTTGGACGCCAGCCTCACCTTTATTCTCTTTAAAGTCCACACACATATGTTTGTATTTGGTCAATGGAAGTCACCTAAGTTTTCAAAAGCACATACTTAGATTGTCTTAAATTTTCATATGTGTGGTTGTTACTTTGTCTGCCTAAGTCGTCATATTTGCAAATATATCGCATCAGATGCAAACACTGAAGTTGACCTGAATTGTGTAACAGTCTAGTAGACCAGGGTTCAGTCCCTGGGTTAGGAAGAACCCCCTGGAAGAGGGAATGGCAACCCACTCTAGTATTCTTGCTTGGAGAACCCCTGTAGGTAGAGGAGCCTGGTGGGCTACAGTCCACAGGGTCTCAAAGAGTTGCTGCAAAGAGTTGGACATGACTGAAGCAACTTAGTATACACACAGGCAATGATATTGATACAGTAGCTTTACAGAAGCTGTACTGAGGCTTTATAAAAATATTTTCAAGAATTAAAGAAAGTGTTTATTTTGTAATTGATATAGCCTCTTCCCCTCTTTTCTATGTTTTTTATATAAGTAGAATCCAATAATAAAGCAAAGCTACTATACTGATTTAAGCAAACAACCAACCACATGTATTTAAATTTTCAGTATATTTAAGCATTCGTTTGAAGCTATATATCTTTCTGATTTATTTAACCTAATCATATGGATTTTATGCACATTTATTTCAAGATTAAATTCACAAGTTGGGTATTTTTGTTTAGTTATAAGAAGACATTGTTAGAACTTAACCATTTACCATTTTCAACGATAGATGTCAATCCCAAAGCCATCTAAATTAACTCATTGTCTTAACCTAGAGCTCTGCTGTGTACTTTCACATGTAAATCATAATATATGATGGAAGACATGTTTAAAGTTCCCTAAATTCAAGGAATTTGAAGTAGTGTATATTTTGAAAAAGGTTAGTGTTATGCAAATGAAAGACATGACTATGACCTTCTAAGTGGCTGCTGGGTAGTTATATCACATTTTCTGTTCTCTCCCTCAGATCTAGCTCTGTAGATATTCACTATCTTATTGAGAAGCACTTTAATCTCCCTGACCCGTTCATTCTTTCTTTGAGGACAACTACGGGGTGGAAATTGTTTTGATTTTTTTTCTCAGAAAGAAATCTCTGTCCCTGAAGACCTTGATACATCAAATCACATCATTTCTAGACCCAGGTCACATTTGAAGGGCTGTGTGGGCACAGTACAGCATCAACAGAAATAAGCTGAAGTCCCCCTAAATCCTAGTCACTGTAACTCTGGGTGACAGATTCACGCTGCTACTAATCAATTTCACACCAGGGAGAGGCACATGGTGGAAACATGCAGATTGAGAACAGCAGAGAAGTCGCTTGGAAAATGTCTGAAAACCAGAGCTTTCCAGCCTCACTTCTGTGTGCCAAAATGCAAAAACATATGCTTGCCCCTTATTTTTTGCTTTTTTTTTTAAAGTAAAGAAATTAGCTCCTGTCAGACTGTTGCCTGCTCTGAAAGCTACATCACTAGTAATGGTAAAAAGCTTTGCCATTTCTAAGGAAAATTAGGGGGGGAGAAAATCAATCTATTTGCCTATTACCAAAGCAAATTAGAAACTGTTATCCACTCAGTTTCCTTTCCTTCTATTTTTTTTAAAATACAGTTTCTAGGGTCAAAATCAGCTTTTTGAATTACTGCTATTACTGGCATAATCTCATGTTGCTATTTTCAGTTCCTGATAAAGAGATTCAGGAAAGAGGTAAAATCTTATATCTCACCCAATTAGGAAATCTGGAACTTCGGAATCAGTTTGTGTAAGGGAAGAATTGAGTGTCTTTGTTACCTTCATTTACATTGGGCAAACACTAAGATCTTTGAAACCCATTTGTCAGAAATTAAAGATAGTATTTAATATGAGCTTAAATTTTTTTTTATTATACATAAGTCATCCAGGACCAGAATATGAAAATGTAAAACTTTCAATAAATGTACCATTGTCATAATCAAAAAATAAAAAAAAAAAAATATATATATATAAATAAAGGCAAAAAGGAGGGAGAAAAAATAAAAAGTGTTCTTTAATTAAAAAAAATTTTGTTAATTGATCTAATGAGAAGTCTAAGGACATGCGAATCAGTATTTTTCAAGTGAGTTCAGTGGCATGGATGAGTGTAGTTGATCAGATTTACTTTTGTGCATAAGGCTGTCTGAAGCTTCATTTTTCAGGGTAAGAGAAAGTGAAAAACGAAATTAACTGAATAAACTTCTGGAAAACAAAGAGAAAAAATTGAAATAGCCGCAGCCCAATATTTGTATCCAGATGCAACAATAGAACAGGAAATGTGTACTCAAGTATCAGTTATAATCAAAATCATCTGGCTAAGTTGTCTCACTTTAAAATGTTATGAAATCATAGGCAAAACTCAACTATTGGGTTTGATTTTCTTGGACTGACTGTCTCCATCAAATAAATCATCAAAAGTTTAATTATCCAACCTGGGAGAGCATAACAAATATGTACAGACTGCTGACAGTGGTCTGATTAAGAAATATCTTCGTGTATTTGTTAAGGAACTACTAGGGACTTAACCGCATAAACTAACAAAGGAGAGATCAATTTCTCCCTCCCTCCATCACACACTATGCATGAGAATGTACACGTGACCTGATACTGAACTAACAGACAGGCTTTGATATAAGGTGATAGGAATATGTGGGAACATAACCATCTTTCTTCTTTCCATGTATCTTGGCTTGAGGTTACAGTCAACATTTATGTTATGAAGATTTTATTGGCTATTTTGTGAATCACATCAATTAAGTGAGAGATACATCCTTTTCCCTAGCACTCCCTGAGCCACCATCAGAACACATGAGATCATGTTCCTCTATCACCTGCCTCTGCCTCTCTTTTGGAGGCCCATGCGGTGCTCTAGCTATACAAATCCCTGATTTTTTCATGATATTTTAAAGTCATTCACCCTTCATTGCAGTGCCTTATCTCATTCATCTGATCAGTGGAGTCTCCAAGTACGTCTCTCACAGCTATCAGGCTGAGTTCTTTGTGCTGAAGACCAGAGAGTGTTGGAAATTTAGGAAATGCTGTATTTCCTGACATCAGGAGAATACTCCTTAGATTTTACAGGAGCATCTGGGGTTGGATACTACAAGATAAAGGGCTTCCCCCGTGGTAAAGGATCTACCTGCAATGCAGAAGATGCAGGTTCGATCCCTGGGTAGGGAAGATCCCCTGGAGGAGGGAATGGTTGCACTGGCAACCCAGTGCAGTATTCTTGCCTGGGAAATCCCATGGACAGAGGAGCCTGGCGGGGTACAGTCCAAGGGGCCACAAAGAGTTGAACACAACTGAAGCGACTTAGCACACACACACACTGAAATAAATACTCTTTCTATAACAGTATAAATCACTGGTTTTAAAAATTCTTGACATTGAATTTAAGGTAGAAGTCAAGTTTGGTTTTGATTTGTATCAATTTAAAATAATGAATCCTTGAGATCAAAAATGGTCTTGGCACACAGACTATGAAACAATTTACTTTAGTAGAAAAAGTAGTATATCTTAAATTCTATTTAAAAATTTTTTTGAAACATTTAATTCAGAAAGCAATATCACCAAAATTGAACATCACCAAATTGAACATTGTATTTCTTACTTAATACAAAAGCAGTTGCATTTCACTTTAATAATTTTGTAAATGCACAAGATGGGACTGCTAGTGTATGCAAAAGACACATACAGACGAATAAGATTTGAGGGCTGCTGCTGACTCACAGTGTATCTGCAAAGACATGAATGACCCAATAAAGGAGTTCCTTTTATTCAGTTAATGTTGTTTTTTAAAAATATTTATTTATTTGGCTCCACAGAATCTTGGCTGCAGCATGCAGGCTTCTCTCTAGTTGTGCTCCACGGGCTCAGTGAATGTGTTTTTTTAAATTTAAAAAAATCAATTTATTGAACTATAGTTGATTCACAATGTTGTATTACTTTCAGGCATTCAAGAAAGTGATTTAGTTATATATATATATGTGTGTGTGTGTGTGTGTGTGTGTGTATGCATATATATACACACAAATAAACCTGTGTGCGTGTGTGTGTATATATATATATATGCACACATATACCTGTGTCTGTGTATATGTATTATTTTTTAGATTTCTTTCCATTATGGTTGTTATAAGATATTGAGTATAGTTCCCTGTACATTGCTGAAAGACAGAATTTTAAAATAAGGTCCTAGTTCTGGCTTACTTTCGCTTTATTCAAAAAAGTTGTAGGTAACATGGAGGAGCTGACTGTCCTGCTCTCCTTCTGAATTCTTCTGACTGCCAATTACACAGAATGAGGCATTTTGGAGAAAAATCAAATCTATTATGTACACACGGGGAATCCCCATAACCATAAAGAATCCCTCAGACAGCAAGGCAAGGTGTTGTTTTAATTCGTTTAGTTGCTAAGTTGTGTCTGACCCCATTGAGACCCCATGGACTGTACCCTGCCAGGCTCCTCTGTCTGTGGGATTTCCCAGGCAAGAATACTTGAGTGGGTTGCTTTTCTTTCTCCAGAGGATCTTCCTGACCCAGGGGTCAAACTCTAGCCTCCTTCATTGCAGGCATATTCTTTACCACTGAATCACGAAGGAAGCTCCAAGGCAAGGTGCAGTATATATTATTCTGCACTAAGGAGAAGGTGGTAGGGGCCTGGGACTTCAAACAGAGGTAAGGGAATCCACAGAAAGATAAACAGAGCTAATGTTTGGTGAACAAATGATTTCTGGGGCATCCAAAGACAATGGGACACAGAGAGGACTTTGATCAAACTGAGCCTTGCTAGATTCTTCCCTGTCTACCTACCATGCCTAGCTGGTACTTTATCTGGTCATCTGTGGTGATGGAGCCCTAGCTAAGCCTCCTAAGTTAAATTCTTTTAGATGGAAGTACAAAGGTTCTTCCTGGGTCTTGGGAGCCTTGCTTACTTTCAGCTCAAACTAATCCATGTGCCTCAGGTGTTTTTGATAAAGAACAGGCCTGCCAATGCAGGAGATGTAAGAGACATGCGTTCGATCTCTGGGTCAGGAAGATCCCCTGGAGGAGGGCATGGCAACCCACTCCAGTATTCTTGTCTGGAGAGTCCCCATGAACAGAGGAGCCTGGTGGGCTATAGTCCATAGGGTCGCAAAGAGGCAGACACATCTGAAGCGATTTAGCATGCACAGCACACATGCCCTGAATCCCACTAGCTGGAAGAAAGATTAGACTGATGGATGAAGTGACTAAAAATTGTTCCTGTGTACACTTTCAGTTCAGTTCAGTTCAGTAGCTCAGTCGTGTCCGACTCCTTGCAACCCCATGAATTGCAGCACACCAGGCCTCTCTGTCCATCACCAACTCCCGGAGTTCACTCAAACACATGTCCATCAAGTTTGTGATGCCTTCCAGCCATCTCATCCTCTGTCGTCCCCTTCTCCTGCCCCCAATCCCTCCCAGCATCAGAGTCTTTTCCAATGTCAACTCTTTGCATGAGGTGACCAAAGTATTGGAGTTTCAGCTTTAGCATCATTCCTTCCAATGAACACGCAGGACTGATCTCCTTTAGAATGGACTGGTTGGATCTCCTTGCAGTCCAAGGGACTCTCAAGAGTCTTCTCCAACACCACAGTTCAAAAGCATCAATTCTTCAGCGCTCAGCTTTCTTCACAGTCCAACTCTCACATCTATACATGACCACAGGAAAAACCATAGCCTTGACTAGACGGACTTTTGTTGGCAAAGTAATGTCTCTGCTTTTTAATATGCTATCTAGGTTGGTCATAACTTTTCTTCCAAGGAGTAAGCATTTTTTTAAATTTCATGGCTGCAATCACCATCTGCAGTGATTTTGGAGCCCCCAAAAATAAAGTCTGACACTGTTTCCACTGTTTCCCCATCTATTTCCCATAAAGTGACGGGACCAGATGCCATGATCTTAGTGTACACTTTACTTCTCCAAATTACCTGTGAATTCTGCAGGCATTGACTAGTAAGTAAAGAAACTGCATACTGGCCTCTTGAAAGATCTGTATTTTAATTGATTTTGTTTCATTTTATTACTTTGTTCTACTTTATTTCTTTAGGTGTGTCACACTGTCATCTCCAGTTACTCACTGGGAGTTTCTAATAATAAATTATCTGAACATTTATTTATCTAATTTTCACTCCGAATTGTGTGACAGGCAGTTTGATTAAGAAAAACGTTGTGGCTATAAAGTGTTAAAACACACAACAAACTTTTGACTTGGGAATGGTATGTTTACGGACATTGATCTTAAGTACTATTAATGGAAGTGCTATCTAAATCTCATTCATGTAATGAAAAGTTCTCCAGCTGTTAAACCACTGAATCTTCTGTCACTTTGATATAGAGGGTAGACAACAAAATGGATTGCCTTGTCTGTCAAAATGCTAGAAAAGAATATCCTAGTCACATTTAGGAGAGGAATGACACTGAAATATGGGGTAAAGGTCATAAGGAATTTGAGAAATTCAGGAAAATACTGATCACTTGTGAAGGAGAGAAAAAAAGGGATATTTGATACTAATGGTGCTGTTAGAAATTTTAAGAGAAAAGTAATGCAATGCCAAGTTTCAGCATACTCACTCCAACATGATTTGTTGAATAAAAGATAGTAACTATAAATTCTTTGGGGTTTCTTTTATTCAATATGCATTTAGAAACAATCAAAGAGTCTAAATTCAGAAACAGATCTGCCTATTTTCCATCATGGATGCCTGTGGGCTTTATTTGAGGTTCTGTTTTATTATCATTTTGGATTTCAACTTCATCATCTAATTCTTGCCAGAGTTTTGTCCTCATGACTGCAAAAAATTGAAAGCAAAAATTTGAAGGACAGTCTTCCTTATAAATGGGCTTCCCAGGGGGATCAGTGGAAAGAATCCACCAGCAATGCAGGATAAGAAAGATCCCCTGGAGAAGGAAATGGCAACCCACTCCAGTATTCTTGCCTGGAAAATCCCATGGACAGAGGAGCCTGGTGGGCTACAGTCCCTGGGGTAGCAAAAGAGCCTGGCAGGACTTAGCAACTAAACAACAGGGTCCTTATAAACACGCAGCTCAGTGTTCCGGGAAACCGAAGGCAGCACTGGGGAGGATCTATTTGTTTATTCCTAATTTTTTGAGAAATATAAAATGCCAATTTTATCAACATGCTGGAGGCTAAACTCATATGTGGATAGCACTGGTGCGATGCATTTAGGAGCCATAGAATACTAAAATAATTCATGAGATCTAGTTCAACTGCTTTTTCTTTTTTTAGTTTAGACAATGTAGTTCCAGAATAAAGTAGGAAATTACCAAACTTACTTAAATAGTAGCACCTATTTAAAGTATGCAAAAAGTAAGCAAAAGCTCCCCATTTTGTGCCATCAGAAAAATACAAATTGAAACAACACAGTATCATTACACACCTATCAGAATGACCAATATCCAAAACCCCGACAACATCAAATGCTGGCGACTCTGTGGAGAAGCAGGACCTCTCATAATTGCCAGTGGAAATGCAAAATGGTACCTCCACTTTGGAAGATAGTTTAGCCATTTCTAACAAAACTAAACATACTCTTATCATATGATCTAGCAATTACAGTCTTTGATATTCACTCTAAATAGCTGAAAACCTGTATTCACACAAAAACCTTCACATGGAAGCTTATAGCAGCTTTATTCATAATTACCAAGGCTTAGAGGCAGCCAAGATGCCCTTCAGGTGAATGCAGAACTAAACTTTGATACATCTAGACAGTGGAATGTTATTCAGTGTTACAGAGAAATGAGGTATCAAACCACAAAAAGACATGTAGGAATCCTAAATGCACATTACTAAGTGAAAGAAGCCAATACCTGCATGCACGTCAGATAGCTTCAATCATATCTGACTCTTTTGACCCTGTGGACTATAGCCTGCTGGCTCCTCTGTCCATGGGATTCTCCAGGCAAGAATACTGGAGTGGGCTGCCAGGCCCTCCAGGGGATCTTCCCAACCCAGGGATCAAACCCATATCTGTTATGTCTCCAGCATTGGCAGGTGGGTTCTTTACCACTGGCACAACCTGGGAAACCTGCTTGGTGTCCTTTCCTTACCCAGAATATTAATTATTATGATCATAATGTTTAGGCTCTACTCATCCAGGTCCACTAGATCAGGATTTACAATTCTCATATCCCAGGTGGTTCTGTGTCAGGGTCTTTGCAGCAAACATGGAGATGCCAAGTCAGATCCCCTTTTGAAAAAGGGCTCGTTCCCAGCCCCAGGGTACAGCCCACTGGCAGCCTGCAGCGCTGGGCCCTCCAGGACCCTCCAGGGCCAGCACCCTCCAGACCTGCTGAAATCCACCTTGCCCAGAGTGCACACCTTCTCACGACTGCCCACTAGCGGTAAAAGCAGAAGTGAACAGTTCAGGCCATTTCAAATGGTACAAACGGGTCATATTGGTCCAGAACCCTTGCTGGGTTGGTGAAGACTGTCAGGCTGGCATGACGTGCACCTTCTTCTCTCCAATCCTTCCTTCTTTTTTTGTTACACACTCATCCCCAATAAATATCTCACATTCCAACCCCATCTCCATCTCTGACTTTAGAGCCTCCAACCTGTGTCAGTATGCATTCTTTCATCTCAGCAAAGGACATCTTATGTACATTGGGCCAACTCTTCTTTAGAATTGTACATAGAAATGATCATTGTCTGGGGACTCCTCAACTCTCAAAGATCTGCATTTTTATCTTCCCTGTGGAAACCTACCAGGTGTGTCTAAGAGAAGAAATTCAAGTGACTCTCCCCTGAACATGGTGTGTGTGTCCCAAATGACCTGGTATTCAGCTATGAAGAGAGTAGCTGTCGTATTTCATTTAATTCTATGTCATCAGATACATCACTAAAAATAAAATGAGTTCATTCAATGTTGATGGGCAATCATAAAAAAAAAAAAAATATATATATATATATATAGCTTAAAATATACTGCCAAAGAAGTAGATATTCTAACCTAGTCCTCAAAACAAGTGCAGATAAAAATAACCAATTTTAAAAATTTTTTATTTTTTAATTATTTATGTATTATTTGTGGCTGTGTTGGGTCTTTGTTGCTTTGCATGGGCTTCCTCTAGTTTTGCGAGCAGGGGCTACTCGCTACTTGTGGTGCTTGGACTTTTCATTTCTGGACTCAGTAGTTGTGGCTCATAGATTTAGTTGTCCTGAAGCGTGTGGGATCTTCCTGTACCAGGGATCAAACCCACGACCCCTGCATTGACAGGAGGATTCTTAACCACTGGACCACGAGGGAAGTCCGTAATCCTTAAAAATAATTAATTCTTAATGAGTGCTTACTGTATGACATGTTGTTGTTTTTCAGTCACTCAGTTGTGTCCAACTCTTCGCAACCCCATGGACTATAGCATGCAAGTCTTCGCTGTCCTTTGCTATCTCCCAGAGTTTGCTCAGATAACATGTCCTTTGAGTCAATGATGCTATCTCACCATCTCAGTCTCTGCTGTCCCCTTCTCCTCTTGCGTTCAATCTTGCCCAGCATAAGGGTCTTTTCCAATGACTCAGTTCGTCACATCAGGTGGCCAAAGTAATGGAGCTCTAGCATCAGTCCTTCCAGTAAATATTCAGGGTTGATTTCCTTTAGGATTTCCTAGTTTGATCTCCTGCTGTCCAAAGGACTCTCAAAAGTCTTCTCCAGCACCACAGTTCCAAAGTATCAATTCTTCAGTACTCAGCCTTTACCTGCATTGTGACCTCTATTTCCAAAACAAGGCCACAGAAGTGAAGAGACCACCGATTCAGCTAATAAATAGCCCAGCTGGACTTAGTACCTTGGTCTGGCTGAATCCAAAGTTGAATCCCTTAGCCACTTCTCTCTCAGGTTCCTGAAATTTTTACCAGTTTCCTTTTTCTTCTGCTCATCCCTCCCCTCTCCCTCGGGATCTTTAAAATCAATGACATAACAGCAAGAAGGAAATAAAGGAAAACAAAAAGAGCCCAGACATAAGGAAAACCAGCACACTGCAAAAGTATTGTGTTTGGGTAACTAACAGAAATATTTATATTCTTTAAACACAAACACACCTTCTGTCTCAGAGTAAAGCTCACTAACCAGACAGTCCCCTTTTTATATTCTTCTTTTGTCTTGCTTGGAATTTTTTTCCTAAAATGTTATACTGAACCATGAAAGGACCCCTTTACCATGTTGTCAATCCAGTGTACTTCAGAAAAAGACTTTCTCAAAGACGAGTTGTTTGGCTTAAATTAAAGGGTGTCACAGTGGCCAGATGGAGAGCTCAATTTACATTTAATTTTGTTTTCACTGATTTATCAACTATTCCATTGACAAAGAGAGGTGTGACTTCATGGAGTGAGAAAATGCTATTTTCTGCTCATGATTACATTAAAAAATCGAACTGCAGCATGTTCAAAGTTAGCGTTTGACAAAGCTTTTTAATCATAGTTGCCTATCTTCTGAGCACCCCCCAACCCCCAAACTCAGTTCCAGCATTTCAAGAAGTTGAACTCTGCTTGTAATTCATTATGTGACAATCTGCATGAGGAGGGGGAAAAAAAAAAAAAAAAAACTCGCTCTAGATTTGCTCAGGACAGTGGAAAGACACAGTTCTAAAGTGTGCTTAAATCTATTTAATTGCTTTTCAAATTCTGCATTACTTTGTCTTCCTTCCCCATATTTTCCTAAATTAAGTAGGTTGGAGCAAATCAAAACATATACCATGGGGAGAAAAGGGGGAAATAACTCTAGATAATAAAAAGCAAATAATTCTTTAGGAAAAAGTGTATAATTTGTTACATATCTGAATTGGGTATCTGTACATTTCATGCAATTGAGTACATAAATAAATAAGAAGAGTCCTTAAAAGTTTTTCTCTTTAAAGAGTGTTGGAGATTCTCTGAGCTGTAGAAGGAAGCTAAAACGTATTCAAAATGTGCTGTAGACTAAGAGACAGGCATAGGTGTGTACATTTCACAAATAAGGAAATCTGAACTTAATTTAAAGACATAAATGGAGGACATGCAAGAATTGCTGCAAACAATCCACAAAAGCTTTTACTGGGTGAAGCAGAAACATATGTACTGAGGTAATACGGTATAATGGAAAGAGTGTGGATTTTGAAATCAAAGAAGCTGAAGTTCATATCCTTATGAACCCTACTATTAAATGTGACCCCATGGACTGTAGCCTGCGAGGCTCCTCTGTCCATGGAACTCTCCAGGCAAGAATACTGGAGTGGAATAGCTGTTTCCACTCCTGGGATCAAACCCAGTTCTTTTGCATCATAGGTGGATTCTTTACTGTCTGAGCTACCAGGGAAGACCCCCAAGTAACCCCTACTTTACATAATAATTGCCATCAAGGGCAAGAGTAATGATTCTGGCAATCTGGATATGACAAAGAAAAGCCATAAAGTGCTTCCTTTAAGTGAGACGGTGGAAGTTCTTGGACTTAAGAAGGAAAGAGAAAAATCATAAAATGAAGATGCTAAGAACACATTTTCTTTCAATGAAAACTGAAGAAGGAAAAAGACATTTGTGCCAGTTTTTATGTTGCATATCAAGCTGCAAAAGTTTACGACAAGTGTTTGGTTACAATGCAAAGGTCATCCTATTTGTAGAATCAGACATTTTGAAAGAGAAAGAGACCACAGTCACTAACCTTTTGTTACAGTATATTCTTATAATTGTTCTATTTTCTTATTAATCTCTTAATGTGGTTACTTTTGGAGAGAGGGAAAATGGTGTCTGAAGCAAGTGGCAAGGTTCTATTGTTTGACCTGGATTGGTGGTTACAAAATTGTTCTTGTACAGTTTCACTCAGCTATGAATTTGTTATTGTGCTTTTCTGTAACTGTGTTTTATGTTAACAAAAAGATTTATAAAAGTAACAAAAAATGAAGGTTTTAGAGTAAAATAAATCTGAGTTCAAATCCTGACCTACTATTTATCATCTGTGAGACTGCCAAGTTCATATCTGAGCCTTAGCTTCCTCGTCAATAAAATATGAATAAAAGTAAGTACACCTACCCTTTAGGGCTGTCTAAGAATGAGAGGCAATGATTTATACTGAGTGTCTGGCCCAGAGTGGGCAGTTCTACTGGTATGATCCTTTCCTTCTTTTCCTCTCTACTTCCTATTTCATTTTGACATTGTTTTCTCTACCAAGGAGTTTCCCAGATGGCTCAGTGGTAAAGAATCTGCCTGCCAATGCAGGAGCTGCAGGAGACGTGGGTTTCATCCTTGGGTAGAGAAGATCCCCTGGAGAAGGAAATGGCAACCCACTCTAGTATGCTTGCCTGAAAAATCTGATGAACAAAGGAGCCTGGTGGGGTACAGTCACAAAGATTCAGACATGACTGAGCAACTGAGCCACTGACTCACTTTCTCTCCCAAATATTGCTGATACTTTTGTTTAATTGGATAATAATTTCAGATATTGGAATATATGGCATGCTTTGAAGGCCTGTTCTAAGTACCAGACTATGTCCTTCCAAATTGCAGGTGAATCCTAGCAGCAATGACTCATGCCCTTGCCAAAGGGGTGATTTTTACTCACACCTCTAAGTCCCAAAGCAAGTCGTTCCACAACAGCACCTCTTATTTCTGTTCAAAAATAATAATGATGACTAATATTTTTCAGGGCAATAGGTAATAATTAAGTTTTTAATGATGGCATGTCATTTATCATAAAACGCATGTTCTTTTCATGGAATAGGTACTCAATGCATTTTTTAAATGATTGATTAGGCAGGGTTCACTTTAAGCCTCTTGTACTTGCATGCATACTCAGTCACTTTAGGCATGTCCAACTCTTTGCAACCCTGTGGACTGTACCCCATCTCTCCATGGGATTTTCTAGGCAAGAATATTTGAGTGGGTTGCCATTTCCTCCTCCAAGGATCTTCCCCATCCAGGAATCGAACACATATCTCCTGGGTCACAGGCAGATTCTTTACTGCTGAGTCATCAGAGAAGCAGTCACCTCTCAGGAATGGTGAAAACAAGCTTATGTAGAAAGTGAGGTCAGTAAACTGGAGGAAGTTTTCTGACACAGCTGATTTCAAGTGGGAATGTATAAGAGGATGGTACAGCTCTTTGGTGGGAGCCCCAGTCTGCATTCAGGAAGCCCAGTCAGAGCCTGAGATTTATTTCCAGTAACAGCTGTTGTGGGCTAAGTGTTTCCCATGTACTGAGCTGAGTGCTTTCCATGTACTAACTTATTTAATTCTCACAGTGACACTTTGGTTGGCTGTTTCCATTTTATAGATGGAGAAACTGTCTCAGATGTCCAGTACCTACAGGGGAGCTGAGCATTCATTTCCAATTTGACCTGGCTATAAAATGCTTACATTTAACTAGGTGATCTCTATTATCCCTCACAGTGCTTCTGTGATTTATGAAATCGCTTCTATGATTTATAAATTTATTTAATTGAATATAATTTCATCTGAATGTATAAATTAATATAATTTTATAAATGTACATAACATATACAATATACAGCCTTGACGTACTCCTTTTCCTATTTGGAATCAGTCTTTTGTTCCATGTCTAGTTCTAACTGTTGCTTCCTGACCTGCATACAGGTTTCTCAAGAGGCAGATCAGGTGGTCTGGTATTCCCATCTCTTTCAGAATTTTCCACAGTTTATTGTGATCCACACAGTCAAAGGCTTTGGCATAGTCAATAAAGCAGAAATCGATGTTTTTCTGGAACTCTCTTGCTTTTTCCATGATCCAGCGGATGTTGGCAATTTTATCTCTGGTTCCTCTGCTTTTCTAAAACCAGCTTGAACACCTAGAAGTTCACGGTTCACATATTGCTGAAACCTGGCTTGGAGAATTTTGAGCATTACTTTACTAGCATGTGAGATGAGTGCAATTGTGCAGTAGTTTGAGCCTTCTTTGGCATTGCCTTTCTTTGGGATTGGAATGAAAACTGACCTTTTCCAGT
>NW_011495041.1:7879639-7941021 GCF_000754665.1 Bison bison bison
AGTTCTAAAGCCCACTTGACTTCACATTCCAGGATGTCTGGCTCTAGGTGAGTGATCACACCATCGTGATTATCTGGGTCGTGAAGATCTTTTTTGTACAGTTCTTCTATGTATTCTTGCACTTATATGCAGAGTACATCATGAGAAACAATGGGCTGGAAGAAGCACAAGTTGGAATCAAGGTTGCCAGGAGAAATATCAATAACCTCAGACATGCAGATGACACTACCATTATGGCAGAAAGTGAAGAGGAACTAAAAGCCTCTCAATGAAAGTGAAAGAGGAGAGTGAAAAAGTTGGCTTAAAGCTCAACATTCAGAAAACGAAGATCATGGCATCTGCTCCCATCACTTCATGGGAAATACATGGGGAAACAGTGGAAACAGTGTCAGACTTCGTTTTGGGGGGCTCCAAAATCACTGCAGATTGTGATTGCAGCCATGAAATTAAAAGACGCTTTGTCCTTGGAAGGAAAGTTATGACCAACCTAGATAACATATTGAAAAGCAGAGACATTACTTTGCCAACAAAAGTCCATCTAGTCAAGGCTATGGTTTTTCCAGTGGTCATGTATGGATGTGAGTTGGACTGTGAAGAAAGCTGAACAACGAAGAATTGATGCTTTTGAACTGTGGTGTTGGAGAAGAGTCTTGAGAGTCCCTTGGACTTCAAGGAGATCCAACCAGTCCATTCTGAAGGAGATCAACCCTGGGTGCTCTTTGGAAGGAATGATGCTAAAGCTGAAACTCCAGTACTTTGGCCACCTCATGCGAAGAGTTGACTCATTGGAAAAGACTCTGATGCTGGGAGGGATTGGGGGCAGGAGGAGAAGGGGACAACAGAGGATGAGATGGCTGGATGGCATCACTGACTCAATGGACATGAGTTTGAGTGAACTCCGGGAGTTGGTGATGGACAGGGAGGCCTGGCGTGTTGCAATTCATGGGGTTGCAAAGAGTCAGACAGGACTGAGCTACTGAACTGAACTGAACTGAATGTATACAATAATTTCTATAACTTTTATATAATGTTCATAAATCCATGTACTTATAAATCTATAAATCTTCTGTGGTTTATGAAATTTCTTCTCCAAATAAATTTCTGGTGATCTGTTAACCCAGCCGTCCCTTTCAGGGACACATATCTTCTTGGTTTGCTTTTTGTCCTTCAGTGACGTAAGGATGAGAAAGCCTCGCTCAGTCTCAGGACAGACCAGGCACAAGGTCTCACCCATGACAGCATGACACATTCATGGGGTATGGGAATTTGAGGATCGCATTGGGCTTCCAGCTAGGGCTCTTTCTTAAGCTCTTTTTGATTTCTAAGAATCAGATTCCTAATATTGAACTTGACTGTAATTCTTTATACTGTTTGCTTTAAGGAAATGAAACACAAACTATGTCTGAGGAAGACAGGACAACAATTACATTTTAAATTAGTCATAGGCTTATCAGCTCCTGCAACTTCTTACAATGGAAAGAAATAACCCAGAGGACACTGTCATGTAATATTAGGATAATAGGCTTTGAGAGGAGTGACATGTTTACATGGCATGACAGAACTGTTTGATTGCCTTCATTATTTTCTGGTTGGTATTTTTGAACTTACCTAGAATTATTCTCCCTGGTTTACCAGAAGGTCTCGAGTTTCTGCCTTCTTCTAGCTAATAAAAATTCCTTACTTCCCAGGGTCAGGTCCTTATGACCACTTGCCTGACCTTTTAAAATTTCCTGGCTAAAAACCTCCTTCCTGTCTATTTTCTCCCTGAGTCATCCAGCTCATTAGCTGTTAAATTTATCTTCCTGAGGAATGACTCCAATTAAGTCACCTGCCTATGTAAAACATATAGAGTATCTTCTAATTATTAATAAAAATCACCATTATTAGTAGGACCTTCAGATATATCTTTTCTAGCTTCAGACTCTTTTCAACCTGGTTTTCAACTGATCATTTAAAAACAGTTGTGTGTTTTTTTTTAATTTTATTGGAGTATAGCCAATTAACAAGGTAGTGATAGTTTCAGGTGGACAGGGAAGAGACACTGCCATACACACGTCCCCATTCTCCCCCAAACTCTTCTCTCATCCAGGCTGCCACATAACACTGGGCAGAGTTTCGTATGCTATACAGTAGGCATAGCACTACTATACACAAGGTCCTCGTCGGTTATCCATTTAAAATATAGCAGTGTGTGCATGTCCATCCCAAACTCCTTAACCATCCCTTCCCCACATCTTAACACAATATAGGCCAAGTTGACCCTCTATTTTAAAATACAATGCAGACAGCTGCTATGCTATACAGACCTTTGCACTGGTATTGGTTTTCAAAAGCCAAAATAATATCCATCTCTTGGCTGTTCAGTGGTTCCCAAAGAGCTATGTGTAAGAGACCCTTGAAGATCTTGTTTGACACTGGGCCCAGCAATAAGGGCAGGTAAGAATCATGAGATCAGAAATACATGAAACAGTAGCCAATAAGCAATTTATGCATCACTTGGTTTGTTGCATATAGTCAGCACACAATGCAGATTAGTCGAGGTAGGGAAAAGCAAGCGAGGTCTACTCCAAGAAGTCTGGAAAGGAGGCATCTGGGCACAAAGGCTCCAGTCCAGCAATGGGTCTGACAACAAGTGTGAGAGAAAGTCACCTTCGGCTCCAACAGGGCCTCTGGCAGCATCTTTCTGCTGCATGGATGCAGGTCCTCCAGCAAAGAGACTTTAAGTCACTCAGCTTCATGGTCTTTTTTTAAGGAAGCAGCAGTCACCCCAGGGGAGGGAGTTTTGACTTCATCAGTTGCTCCTTCTGTTCCAGTGATTCACATTAGGCATCAAACCACTCGTGTCAAGTAATATTCTGAGTTTGTCACTCTAAGGCACTCACAGTCCCACAACAGCCCTTCTGAAACAGCTAATATGGAAGTTATTGATTGGCCACTGTGACTTCATTTTAAAGGACTCAACATGACTTAACATAGCTTATAAGTTTCACACAAGATAAGTGGGAATCATAGCACAAAAGAAATCATACCATAATGAATCTTCACCAAAAAAAAGTATTGGTGCCTTAACCCACCACCACATATGGTAAGGTCCTAAACCTGTCATATTTAGAAACACTCTGACTTTGGTAAATTGGTGCCAGACTTCATCCTGGAAGACCTGGGAGTAGTCATGGGCCACAGGAAGCAGGCACAGGGTTAATTAGGCCACGAACCTAAAGAGGGCTGACTGCCGGTTCACAGCATAGGAGATCATAGTTCCCAGACCAGGGACTGAACCCATGCTACCTGCAGTGGAAGCCTCGAGTCTTAACTCCTAGACCGCGAGGGAAATCCCTGCCAACTTACTCTTGATTGTAACTAGGAAAGCCCACTGACTTCCCTCATAACTCAGTCAGTAAGGAATCTGTCTGCAATGTAGGAGACCCGGGTTCTATTCCTGGGTCAGGAAGATCCTCTGGAGAAGGAAATGGCAACTCACTCCACTATTCTTGCTGGAGAATCCCATGGACAGAGGAGCCTGGCAGGTTTCAGTCCCTGGTGTTGCAAGAGTTAGACACAACTTAGTGACTAAAACCCCGGGAGAGTCCACATACAGCAGACAAACTCAATGGAAATTATTTCTGTCGACCAACCCTCTTGCCTTAGCCTAGAAAGAAACAAAAAATGACTGAAAACATGAGAATAACAAACCTTCTGTGGAGCATAAACAAGAAAATAAAAAAGAGAATGTGTCTCCTTAAAGCCAGTCAGCAAGTGACTTACAGAATAATAGTAACATTTGAACATTTTTAGATCCAGGGCCTTTGTGTAAATGATCCTTATAAACTCAGTTTTGAGAAAAACAACTCTCGTTTTTTCATGTCCTACAGTTCATTTTTAAAAATAATTTTCCCTAAGCGTCACTGAACACTTGAGAAAACTTGGTGAAAGAAGCATATCCACCAACAAAGATTTAAGTAGCCGTGGTTGCTTCCTGAGTAAGTTGTGAAGAACAATACAGAAGAGAGCTTGTGTGTGCATACTTAGAACTCTCTGAGTATTGTTCGGAGCTGGATGGGAAAGAATACTAGTCAGAAGCCCCAAGCATTTTGCATCTTGAACCTAACATAGCTTTAATAATGTATTACAAAAACATGGTATCAGCCCAGGACAAGCTGCAGGGGTGTTTTATTAAATAAGAAAAGAAGATTTATAGATAAGTCACTAAAAAAGAGTTATGGCAAATCATGCGTTTGCTAACAAAAGGTGTCGAGAACAATACTTTTTTTCTCTGCTTTGTCAACATCTAATGCCCATTTATCTCTGTTACAGGATTTATACATAGTCACATCACTCTATAAATTCATCACCATGGATTGTAAAGCATAAGACAAGGTCATGAAGTACACAAACGCATCGGTAATCTGTCCCATGGGGGTTGAGAAATGTTAGTGATAGTGACCTGGTACACAGGGACCCAGCCTCCATTACAAAAAGGACTGACCATCAGTCATCAGCTTTCCCAGGTGGCGCAGTGGTAAAGAATCTGCCTGCCACTGCAGGAGATGCAAGAGACATGGGTCCCATCCCTGGGTTGGGAGGATCCCCTGGAGAAGGAAACGGCAACCCACTATAGTATTCTTGCTTGGAAAATTCCATGGACAGAGGAGCCAGGCAGGCTATAGTCCATGGGATTGCAAACAGTTGGACAGGATTGAGCAACTGAGCATGCACGCATTCTGGTGATCATCTCAGTGGGTCATTCTGAGAAATGCCATAAGCCTGGATTGCTAGAAAAAAACAATGCACAGATCAAGGCTGCCAGGCTACAACACAGATGCATCTGAAACTCTTTGGCTGGAGTGCGTGAGTTCCTATAAGAATCCTTAGACATATTCCCAAGAGAACAGAGACACCAGGGGCATCAAATCAGGAGCCTGCCTGTCCTGTGTACCGTGACAGCACCTAAGAGTAAGGAGCACTTGTTTTTGTTTTCTGTAATTGGTATTACAACCTTGAGACATGGTTCCATGCTTATATATGTTGTCAAAAAGCATTGTATAACCATCTTCCTTTTCAAGATGTTCTGCAAATTCAGCAAAAACCGTTTCAGCACAGGACTCACTTTTAGCTTCCATTTCCAAATACAGTACCTTCAAAACCCATCCCACATTTAGTTCTAAAAACGTATCTTTTCTCTGATTTTTCTTTGGATTTAGGTGTTAGGGATAGTGTATATTTTATAATCTGCTCATCACTTGTCAATGTTCAACTTCAGGCTTTACCTCCATCACCTCTGAGTATATCACACAAGCTCCTCTTTTTCTCTCAGATCTCACATTGCTCCAAATCCTGATCTTGGCCCTCCTGTCCTCATTCTAGACAGAGATAATATGGGGCTTGCTCTGATTTTTAATTTATATATATATATATATATTTTAAAAAGCTTTATTGAAGACTGAAACTGAAGAGGTAATGAAGAGGAAGAACTTAGTAACAAAGGAGACTGCACTCAGCATAAGGATTGGGTGTTAGCCATCACTGTCCTCAAAGTTCCTCATTTCTCTAGTGTCTCAGAAAGTCCCTTTGCCATCACCTTTCCTCCAGGCCTTGTAGTATAGCTCCTCTTCATAACATGTAAAAATTTGTTTCCAAGGCAAACCATTCAATATCACAGTAATGCCTGACCAGTAATGCTGAAGAAGCTGAAGTTGAACAGTTCCATGAAGAACTACAAGACCTTCTAGAACTAACAAACACCCCAAAAAGATGTTCTTTTCATTGTAGGGGACTGGAATTCAAAAGTAGGAAGTCAAGAGATACCTGGAGTAACAGGCAAATTTGGCCTTGGAGTACAAAATGAAGCAGGTCAAAGGCTAACAGTGTTTTGTCAAGAGAACACACTGGTCATAGCAAACACCCTCTTCCAACAACACAAGAGAAGACTCTACACATGGATGTCACCAGATGGTCAATACCGAAATCAGATTGATTATATATTTTGCAGCCAAAGATGGAACAGCTCTATAGAGTCAGCAAAAACAAGACTAGGAGCTGACTGTGGCTCACATCATGAACTCCTTATTGCCAAATTCAGACTTAAATTGAAGAAAGTAGGGAAAACCTCTAAACCATTCAGGTATGACCTAAATCAAATCCCTTATGACTATACAGTGAAAGAGACAAATACATTCAAAGGATTAGATCTGATAGACAGATTGCCTGAAGAACTATGGATGGAGGTTTGTGACATTGTACAAAAGGCAGTGAACAAGACCATCCCCAAGAAGTAGAAATGCAAAAAGGCAAAATGGTTGTCTGAGGAGGCCTTACAAATAGCTGTGAAAAGAAGAGATCCTAAAGGCAAAGGAGAAAAGGAAAGATATACCCATTTGAATGCAGAGTTGCAAAGAATAGCAAGGAGAGAAAAGAAAACCTTCCTCAGTGATCAATGCAAAGAAATAGAGGAAAATAATAGAATGGGAAAGATTAGAGATATCTTCAAAAAAATTAGAGATACCATGGGAACATTTCATGCAAAGATGGGCACAATAAAGGACAAAAATGATATGGACCTAACAGAAGAAGAAGATATTAAGAAGAGGTGGAAAGTATATACAGAAGAACTATACAAAAAAAGATCTTAATGACCCAGATAACTAGGATGGTGTGATCACTCACCTAGAGCCAGACATTCTGGAATGTGAAGTCAAGTGGGCCTTAGGAAGCATCACTATGAACAAAGCGACTGGAGGTGATGGAATTCCAGTTGAGCTATTTCAAATCGTAAAAGATGATGTTGTGAAAGTGCTGCACTCAGTATGCCAGCAGATTTGGAAAACTCAACAGTGGCCACAGGACTAGAAAGGTCAGTTTTCATTCCAATTGCAAAGAAAGGCAATGACAAAGAATGTTCAGACTACCCCGCAATTGCACTTATCTCACACACTAGCAAAGTAATGCTCAAAATTCTCCAAGCCAGGCTTCAACATTAAATGAACTGTGAACTTCCAGATGTTCAAGCTGGTTTTAGGAAAGGCAGAGGAACCAGAGATCAAATTGCCAACATCTGTTGGATTATCAAAAAAGCAAGAAAGTTCCAGAAAAATATCTACATCTGTTTTATTGACAATGCCAAAGCCTTTGACTGTGTGGATCACAACAAACTGTGGAAAATTCTTCAAGGGATGGGAATACCAGACCGCCTGACTTGGCTCCTGAGAAATCTATATGCAGGTCCAGAAGCAACAGCTAGAACTGGACATGGAACAACAGACTAGTTCCAAATTGGGAAAGCAGTACGTCAAGGCTGTATATTGTCACACTTCTTATTTAACTTCTATGCAGAGTACATCATGAGAAATGCTGGGCTGGAAGAAGCACAAGCTGGAATCAAGATTGTGGGGAGAAATATTGATAACCTCAAGTATGCAGATGACATCACCGTTATGGCAGAAACTAGAGAAGAATCAAAGAGCCTTTTGATGAAAGTGAAATAGGAGAGTGAAAAAGTTGGTTTAAAACTCTGCATTCAGAAAACTAAGATCATGGCATCTGGTCCTATCAGTTCATGGCAAATAATGGGAAACAATGGAAACAGTGTGAGACTTTATTTTTGGGGGGACTCCAAAATCACTGTGTAAGTTGACTGCATCCATGAAATGAAGACTCCTTTGAAGAAAAGCTATGAGCAATGTAGACAGCATATTGAAAAGCAGAGACATTACTTTGCCAACAAAGGTCCGTCTAGTCAAGGCTATGGTTTTTCCAGTGGTCATGTATGGATGTGAGAGTTGGACTATAAAGAAAGCTGAGCGCTGATGAATTGATGCTTTTGAACTGTGGTATTGGAGAAGACTCTTGAGAGTCCCTTGGACTGCAAGGAGATCCAACCAGTCCATCTTAAAGGAAATCAGTCCTGAATATTCATTGGAAGGACTGATGCTGAAGCTGAAACTCCAATACTTTGGCCACCTGATGTGAAGAACTGACTCATTGGAAAAGACCTTGATGCTGGGAAAGATTGAAGGTGGGAGGAGAAAGGGACAACAGAGGATGAGATGGTTGAATGGCATCACTGACTTGATGGACATGAGTTTGAGTAAGCTCTGGGTTTGGTGATGGACAGGGAAGTCTGGCATGCTGTTATCCATGAGATTGCAAAGAGTCAAACAAAACTGAAGGACTAAACTGATTATATTTTATATTTAATTTCTCTGAACAAAATTTTATGCATTTTCTCCAAATCAAATTTCCAAATATCCACAGACATTAAAACTTAAAAAAAAAAAAGTTTCGAGAGAAGACAGAGGGAAAAGCACCTTACCTACAGAGTAATAAGGTAAGGATTACATCCGACCTCGCAGAACCCATGCAAGCAAAAAGAAAGTGACGTGAAATATTTAGTGTTGAGAGAATAGTCATCAACCCAGAACTCTATATGCTGCAAAATTATCCTTCAAAGGTGAAGGAGAGGGGCTTCCCTAGTGGCTCCATTGTAAAGAATCCACCTGCCAATGCAGGAGACATAGGTTCAATCCCTGATCTGGGAAGATCCCACATGCTGCAGGGTAACTAAGCCCATATGCCGCAACTACTGATTCTGTTCTCTGGAGACCAGGAGCCACAACTACTGAAGCCCTTGCACCCGAGAGCCCGTGCTCTGCAACAAGAGAAACCACCACGATGAGAAGCTCATGCACTGAGATTACAGAGAGCCCCTGCTGGGTGCAACTAGAGAGAAGATTCACACAGCAACCAAGACCCAACACAGCCAAAATTATTATTTTTTTTAAGGTGAAAGAGAAATAAAACTTTCTCAGACAAATATAACTGAGAGAATTGTTGCTAGTAGGCCTGCCTTGCAAGAAATGATAAAAAACAGATTTAGAGAGAAGGAAAAGTGATACAGGAGAGAAACTCAGATCTACATGTAAAGAAAAGAAGAGTTCAGAGAAGGGATAAGTGAAGATAAAACATTCAGTTTTCTTATTTTTTCTTTTATTTTTTATTGAAGGATAATTTCTTCACAGAATTTTGTTATTTTCTGTCAAACCTCAACATGAATCAGCCATAAGTATACACATCCCCTCCCCTTTTGAACCTCCCTCCCACCTCCCTTCCCATCCCACCCCTCTAGGTTGATACAGAGCCCCTGTTTGAGTTTCCTGAGCCACACAGCAAATTCTCCTTGGCTACCTATTTTACATAAGTTAATGTAAGCTTTCCATACATCTCACCCTCTCCTCCCCTCTCCCCATGTCCATAAGCAAATTCTCCATGGCTACCTATTTTACATAAAGTAATGTAAGCTTTCCATACATCTCACCCTTTCCTCCCCTCTCCCTATGTCCATAAGTCTATTCTCTGTGTCTGTTTCTCCGTTGGTGCCCTGCAAAGAAGTTCTTCAGTACTGTTTGTCTAGATTCTGTATATATGTGTTAGAATACAATATTTATCTTTCTCTTTCTGACACTTCACTCTGTATAATAAGTTCTAGGTTCATCTACCTCATCAGAAATGACTCAAATGTGTTCCTTTTTATGGCTGAGCAATATTTCATTGTGTATATGTACCACAACTTCTTTATCCATTCATCTGTTGATGGTCATCTAGGTTGCTTCCATGTTTTAGCTATTGTAAATGGTGCTGCAATGCACAGTGAGATACATGTGTCTTTCTCAATTTTGGTTTCCTCAGAGTATATGCCTAGGAGTAAGATTGCTGAGTGATATGGTGGTTTTATTCCTAGCTTTTTAAGGACTCTCCATACCATCTTCCATGCTGCTGCTAAGTCGCTTCAGTCGTATCCAACTCTGTGCGACTCCATAGATGGCAGCCCGCTAGGCTCCTCTGTCCCTGGAATTCTCCAGGCAAGAATACTGGAGTGGGTTGCCATTTCTTCCTTCAATGCATAAAAGTAAAAAGTGAAAGAGAAGTCGCTCAGTCATGTCCCACTCTTAGCGACCCCATGGACTGCAGCCTACCAGGCTCCTCCATCCATGGGATTTTCCAGGCAAGAGTACTGGAGTGGGTTGCCATTGCCTTCTCTGATAGTGGCTGTATCAATTTACATTCCCACCAGCAGTGCAAGAGTATTCCCTTTTCTCCACATCCTCTCCAGCATTTATTGTTTGTAGACTTTTTGATGAGGGCCATTCTGACTGGTGTTAGGTGATATCTCATTGTAGTTTTGATTTGCATGTCTCTAATAATGAGCAATGTTGAGCATCTTTTCATGTGTTTGTTAGCCATCTATATATCTTCTTTGGAGAAATGTCTGTTTATGTCTTTTTCCCACTTGTTGATTGGGTTGTTTGTTTTGCTGGCATTGAGTTGTATGAGCTTCTTGTATATTTTGGAAATTAATCCTTTGTCAGTTGTTTCATTTGATATTATTTTCTCCCATCCTGAAGGTTGTCTTTTCACCTTGCTTATAGTTTCCTTTGCTGTGCAAAAGCCTTTTAGTTTAATCAGGTCCCACTCATTTACTTTGGTTTCTATTTCTGTTACTCTAGGAGGTGGGTCATACAGTTTTTTTATTCTTAATTGATCCAAGAAATAATGGCTTTCCCAATTTAACAGCAGCAGTGTATTAAATTATGCATGCTTGTGTGCATATCTTATGTACATATATGCTTATGTGTGCTTATATAGAGGTGGAATGAATGACAGCAGTGAAACAGGGACAGGAAGGGAGAATTAGGGCTATTTTGTAATTATAAGGTACTCACAGTATATATAAAGTGGTATAGTGTTATCTGAAAGTGGACTTGGATTAGCTGTAAATGAATATATTGCAAACTCTAGGGTAACCACTTAAAAGAAAATTAAAAAAGGGGAACTAATATGATAAGAAAGTAGAGAAAATAGAATCGTTTAAAGTGTTTACTTGGAACTACAAAAAGCAGAGAAAGAATATTTTAAAAAGAACAAAGAACAAGGCAACAATTATAAAACATTTACAAATATGTTGGATATTAATCCAACTATATCAATCATCACTTTGAATTCCAGTGGTCTAAATGTAACAATTAAAGACAGTAATTGTCAGAGTAGATCAAAATGTGAGAGTCAACTATATGTTGTCTAAAAGAAACCCACTCTAAGTATAAAGATAGATATATTAAAAGTAAACAAATGGAGGAAAATAAGCCATGTTAATATTCATCAAAAGAAAGTGAAAATGCTCATCAGTCATGTCTGGTCTCTTTGCGACCCCATGGACTGTAGCCCACCAGTCTCCCCTGTACATGGTTCTCCAGGGGATCTTCCTGACCCAGGGATTGAACATGCGTCTCCTGCATTTTATGCAGATCCTTCACTGTCTGAGCCATCAGGGAAGCCCAATTTCAGACAGAGTGGACTTTCAAAGCAAGGATAGTTATCAGGGATAAATTGGACATTATTTAATGATAAAGGTGTCAATCCTTCAAGAAGACATAACAATCCTTAATGCGTGTGTGCCCAACAACACATCAAAATACTTGGGGTAAAACCTGATAGAAGTGCAAAGAGAAACAGATAAATTCACTGTGATAGTTGGACACTTCCACAGTCATCAAATGGACAAATCTAGCAGGAAATAAAATCAATCAGAACAAGGCTGAACTCAACAGCACCATCAATCAACTGAACATAATTGACATCTATAGAAAAATGTATCCAACAATAGCATATTACATATTTTTCTTTAAGTTCTCCTGGGGCATTCACGAAGACTGACCACATTATGCCTACAAAATACACCTTAACAAATTTAATCGAATAGGAAACATATAATCTATACTCTCACCACATGGAATTAAGCTAGAACTCAGTAACAGAAGGGTAGCTGGAAAATCCCCAAATACTTGGATATCAAACAACTCAGTTCAAAATAACACATGAAACAAAGATGAAATCTCAGAATAAATTAAAACCTTTTTTGAACCAAATAGAAATAAAAATTCAACTTATCAAAAGCTGTGTGATACAGTAAAGCAATGCTTAGAAGTGAAATTTTGTAGCGTTGCATTTATATATTAGAAAAAAAGAAGAAAGATATAAAATCAGTAATCTAACCGTCCACTTTGGAAAGCTAGAGAGAAGAAAAATTAAATCTAAAGTAAGAAGAAGAAAGGCAATAATAAAAATTAGAGTATAAATCAATAAAAATGAAAATAGGAAATCAATAGAAAAAAAGCTGGTTATTTGAAAGTTTATCAATAAGATAACTAGGAAAAAAAAGAGGATGCAAATTACTAATGTTAGAAATGGAAATGGGGACTGTATCATAGACATTAAAGGGAGAATAAAGGAATGCTGTGAACAACTGTATGCACACAACTTTGATAACCTAGATTAAATGGATCAATTTCTTGAAAGACACCATTTTCCAAACTCTCAAAGAAGTAATAGATTACATAATAGGACTGTATTTATTACAGAAATTGAATCAATAATCAATAATCTTCCAAACCGGAAGGTACCAGTCCCAGGCATGTTCACTAGTGAATTCTGCCAAACATTTAAGGAAGAATTTATACTAATATTCTACAATCACTTTCAGGTGAAAGAAGTAGATGTAATACTTCTTATCTCAGGTTATAAGACTAGCATTACCCTAACATGAAAGCCAACAAACTAGAACAGGAAAAGAAAGCTACAGACAAATATCTTTCATGAATATAGATGCAGAAATCCTCAATCAAATATTAGCAAATCGAATCCAACAAGATATAAAAAGAATTATACACCATGACCAAGTGGAATTTATTCAAGGTAGGCAAGGCTGCTTCAAACATTCAAAAATCAAATAATGTAATCTATCATATGAACAGACTAAAAAAGGAAACTCATATGAAAAGAAAAATCACATACTAGGAGAATATATTTCCAAAAGACCTATCTGATTAAAAAAAAAAAAACTGTTATCCAAAATATATAAGGAACTTATAAAACTCAACAATAAAAAAACTAACAACCCAATTAAAAGTGTGCCAAATGTCTTATTACCCAATACCTCACCAAAGAAGGTATGCATATGGCAAATGAGCATGTGAAAAAGGATGTTCCACATATGTCATCAGAAAAATGCAAATTTAAACAATAATGAGGTACCATTACACACTTAGAATGACCAAAATCCAGAACATTGAGAACACCAATTGTCAGTTACAATGTGGAACAACAGACATCCTAACTTATTGCTAGTAGGGATGAAAAATAGTATATCCACTTTGCAAGACAATATGGTGGTTTCTTATAAAATTAAACATACTCTTACCATACGATCCAGCAGTCAAATTCCCTGGTATTTACCAAGGGGAGCTGAAAACATATGTCCAACAAAAACCTGCACATGGATGTTTATAGCAGCTTTATTCGTGATCCAAAACTCAGTAGCATCCAAGATGTCCTGTTTTTTTTCTTTTTAGATGAATGAATAAATAAACTATAGTACATGCAGAAAGTTAGATATTATTCAGTGCTAAAAAGCTGAACTATCAAGCCATGAAATGACAGGGAGGAAACATATGCATATTACTAAGTAAAAAAAGGCAATTGAAAAGGCAGCATACTGTATGGTTCTAACTATAGGACATTCTGGAAAAGGCAAATCTATGAAGAGACTGAAAAGATCAGCAGTTGCCAGGGCGACAGAGGAATGAATAGGTAAAGCACAGAGGTTATTTAGGGCAGTGAAACTGCTCTGTGTGATACTATTATAGTTCGGCATATCATTATGAATTTGTCTGAACCTGTAGAATACATAACCTCCAGAATGAACCTAAAGTAGACTGTAGACGTAGGGTGATCTTATGGGAGTGTTGGTTTATCAGTTGTAACAAATGTACCTCCTTGGTGTGGTATGGTATGTTGATAATGGGAGAACCTGTGCATGCCCAGGGAGCTGGGGTTTTTTGTGAAATCTCTGAACCTCCCACTCAATTTTGATATGAACTTAAAACTACTTTAAAAAATAGTCTATTGAAGAGAAAAATTCTTCTAGAATAACTCTTAATACCAAAATCAGTTCTCGTCAGGATTTTTGAGACAAACAGAACGAATATCATATAGATACATACATTTAGGTAGGTAGATAGATAATTTATTTTAGGAAATTGGCTCACATGATATTGGATGTTGAGAACTCCCACAATCTGCCATCTGCAAACTGGAGACCCAGGTAAGCTGGTGTTGTAGTTCCTCTCCCAATCCAAAGGCCTGAGGATCTGAAGAACCAGATGTGTCACTGGTAGCTCACATTGAAGGCTGAAGAGTCACTGTCAGTCCAAAGGCAGGAGAAGACCAGTGTTCCTCCAACTCGGTCCAGCAGAAAGAATGAATTCTCCCTTCCCCCACTTTTTTGTTCTATTCAAGCCCTCAAGGGATTGCAGAATGCCCACCACATTAGGGAGGGGAATCTGCTTACACATTTGTTGTTGTTGTTGAGTTGCTAAGTCATGTCCAACTCTTCTGCCACCCCAGGGACTGTAGCCCACCAGGCTCCTCTGTCCATGGGATTTTCCAGGCAAGGATACTAGAGTGGGTTGCCATTTCTTTCTCCAGGGGATCTTCCTGACCCAGGGATTGAAAATGCGTCCCCTCCACATGTCTCCTGTATTGCAGGTGGATTCTTTACCACCTAGCCACCAGGGAAGCCCAATGTACCAATTCAAATGCTAAACTCTTCCAGAAACAACCTTATGGACACACTAAGGATAATGATTAATGGAAATAACTGGATATCCTATGACTATACATCTTGAGCATCCTTAAGAGTTGACTTATCAATACAAATTGAAAGAAAGTAGTGAAAGAAAAATACCACCATCTGAGAATTCCATATCCACAAAAATGAGAGGAGAAAATAAGATACACACAGATAATTAAAAAGCTGACAGAATGAGTCACTAGCAGACCTGGCCTACATAGTAGCTCAGTCGTGTCTGACTCTTAGCAACCCCATGGACTACAGCCCACCAGGCTCCTCCATTCATGGGATTTTCCAGGCAAGAGTACTGGAGTGGGGTGCCATTGCCTTCTCTGATAGAGTACTAAAGAGAGTACTTAAGCTGAAATAAAAGAAAACCAGAGAGTAAAATAAATTCACACACAATAAATAATAAACGAAAATACATAAGTAAACATAAAAGAATAAACGTACCTTTACTTGTAAAGGTTTTTACAAGTAACATTTTTTTTCCTCCTATTTGTTTTCAAAAACAATAATAAAGACAGTATGGTAGTGAAACAGACAAGGACCCTATGGGGCTCCTGGGCAGGGACGCCCCGCTTCCGTTTCTTGTAGGCAAGACTCCAGCGTCTGGGATCTTCCCAGAGTTCCAAAGAGGCAGATTTGAACACTGGCTAATCGAGGGAGGAGCAGGCAGGAAGCTGAGGCAACATTAAAGGGGCCAAGGGAGCTCATGGAGACTAGGAGACTGACTTACTGAGACCCTGCATCCCGATCCTGTCAGCAACCCACCCTTGAACTGTTTCTGTAAACTCCTCGTTAAATCCTTCTGGATTGCGACACAGTTCCTCGAGGCATTAGCCCACTGTGACCGCCTTTCCTGGTAAAGCAATAAAGCTCGTCTCTTCTACTTCATTCAAAATTCTGTCTCTGAGATGAGGTGCACCAGTACACCGAGAAGCTGAGTTTTCAACATGGTATAGGCATAAGGTTAGACGTGGAACATAATTTAGAATCTAGAAATAAAATTTTACATTGAGGGTCAACTGATTTCCAACAGGGATGCTAAGACATTTCAATGTCGGCAAAAAACTGTCTTTGCAACAAATGATGCTTCTGGAACAACCAGAAACCCATATGCGAAAAAAAAAAAAAAAAGAAGTTGAACTCTTACATTATATACAACAATTACCTCAAAATGGATCAAAATCCTAATATAAGAGCTAAACTCTAAACTCTTAGAATAAAATAGAGTTATAAATCTTTGTGACTTTGGATAAGGCAACAGATTCTTAGATATAACACTGAAAACATGAATAACAAAAGAAAAAAAGATGAAATGTACTTCAAAATTAATAGCTTTCATCCTTCAAAGAACACTATCAAGAAAATGAAAAAAAAAAACCCCACAGAATGGTTGAAAATATTTGTGAATTATTCTTTTGCTAAGGGTCTAGTATTCAGAATGCATGAAGAATTCTTAGAACTCAACAATAAAAAAAAAAAAAAACAGAAGAAATGGACAAAAACCTTGATGAAAAACGTCTTTATAGAAGATATACAAACATCTAACATGCTCATGAAAATTTTCTCAATACCATTAATCATTAGGAAAATGAAAATCAAAACCACAGTGAAGTACCGCTTCACATCCACTGCAATATAATTTTTAAAAATAACAAGTGTTTGTGAGGATGTATGGAGAAGGAAATGGCAACCCACTCCAGTATTCTTGCCTGGAGAATCCCAGGGACAGAGGAACCTAGTGGGCTGCCGTCTATGGGGTCGCACAGAGCTGGACACGACTGAAGCGACTTAACAGCAGCAGCAGCAGCAGTGAGAATGTAAGTAAATTGAAACTCTCATTATGTTACAGAGGGGAATATTAAATGGTATAGACACCATGGAAAATAGCTTGTCAGTTCCTCAAGAAGTTAAATGCAGAATTACCACATGACCCAGCAATCCCACTCTTGAGTACTGACTATGTATTTTCAAACAAAAATGTGCACAAAAAGATGTTCATAGCAACAGTATTCATAATAGCCAAAAAGTGAAAGCAATGTAAATGTTGATCAGTTGATGAATGGATAAAAAATGTGTTATATTCATACAACAGCCTACTGTAAGCTATCCTATCTGACAATTTAAAAATGAAGTACTGGGCTTCCCTGGTGACTCAGTGTGAAAGAATCTGCCTGCCCATGCAGGAGACACAGGTTTGATCCCTGATCTGGGAAGATCCCATATGCTGCAAATACTGAAGCCCATGCACCGTTAGCCCATGCTCCACAGCAAGAGAAGCCACCGCACTGAGAAGCCTGCGCACCGCAGCTAGAGAGCAGACACTGCTCGCCACAGCTAGAGCAAAGCCCATGCAGCATCAGAGTCAGCACAGCCGAAAATACATAAATAAAATTATTAAAAATAATAAAAATGAGGTACTGATACATGCTTCAACATGCATAAACCTTGACAACAACTGTAATAAATTTTTAAAAACTCTTATAAAACACTATATATTGTGTCATTCCATTGATATAAAATGTTGAGAATCAGAAAAATCTCTAGAGGTGAAATGAAAAATAATCATTTCAGCTAGAAGAAGAAGCGGATGGAAAGTACCTGCTAATGAATATAAAGTTTCTTTGTGGGATGGTGAAAAAGTCCTTTCCTAAATAACATTGGTAATTGCACAACTCCATGAATATACGAATAATGAACTATACATTAATGTAATTTATTTATTATGGCTGACCTGGGTCTTTGTTAGGGCTTCCCTGATCGTTCAGTTGGCAAAGAATAGCCTTGCAATGAAGGAGACCCCACTTAGATTCCTGGGTCAGGAAGATCCACTGGAGAAGAGATAGGCTACCCACCCCAGTCTTCTTAGGCTTTCCTTATGGCTCAGCTGGTAAAGAATCCGCCTGTAATGCAGGAGACCTCGGTTCGATCCCTGGGTTGGGAAGATCCCCTGGAGAAGGGAAAGGCTACCCATTCCAGCATTCTGGCCTGGAGAATTCCACGGACTGTATAGTCCACGAGGTCGCAAAGAGTCGGACACAACCGAGCGACTTTCACTTTGTGGGTGTTTGTTGCTGTGTTTGCTGTTTCTCTAGTTCCACTCTCTGGTTGTGGTGTGCTGGCTTCTCACTGGCTTCTCTTGTTGCACAACATGGGCTCTAGGGCGTCTGGGCTTCAATAGTTGCAGCTCACGGGCTTAGTTGCCCTGAGATATTTGGGATCCTCTCGGATCAGGGATAAAACCTGTTGTCTCCTGCATTGCAAGTCAGATTCTTAACCACTGGACCACCAGGGAAGCCTTGAATTGTACATTTTAAAAGGGTTAATGTTATGATATAAGAATTATATCTCAATAAATCTGTTAGCTTGTAAAATATCAGCAAGTGAGTGAGGGAAAGTCGCTCAGTCATGTCTGACTCTTTGCAACCCCATTGACTATGAAATTCTGGCCAATGGAATTCTCCAGGCCAGAATACTGGAGTAGGTAGCCTTTCCCTCCTCCAGGGGTTCTTCCCAACCCAGGGATTGAACCCAGGTCTCCCGCATTGCAGGTGGATTCTTTACCAGCTGAGCCATAAGGAAAGCCCCAAAGTATCAGCAATGTAAAGCAAAAACCCACAAATGTGAATTAAATAGATTTCTAATTCCCTCAACTGGGAAAAAAAAAAAAACAACAGGAAAAATTATCCCATCCTGTGTAAGAAAAACTAATGTCCTTTAACATTGTACCTCTTGCATTTCATCCTTTGAGACAAAAGAAGACATGGAATATTTGATGATATGAACAATGTTTAAAAATGAAAATGTTCTGTTTAATAAATATAAAAAGGAAAGCATGTAATAGTTTCCAGTATCAAATGGACCATCTACAATGTTTTCAACTTTGAACTGCTGGAAATCTGGCAGGGATCTATCAGCCATTTCAGAAAAATATTGGTCATCTGTGAGAGTCCCTTGGACTGCAAGGAGATCCAACCAGTCCATTCCGAAGGAGATCAGCCCTGGGTGCTCTTTGGAAGGAATGATGCTAAAGCTGAAACTCCAGTCCTTTGGCCACCTCATGCGAAGAGTTGACTCATTGGAAAAGACTCTGATGCTGGGAAGGATTGGGGGCAGGAGGAGAAGGGGATGACAGAGGATGAGATGGCTGGATGGCATCACCAACTCAATGGACGTGAGTCTGAGTGAACTCCGGGAATTGGTGATGGACAGGGAGGCCTGGCGTGCTGCGATTCATGGGGTCGCAAAGAGTGGGACACGACTGAGCGACTGATCTGATCTGATCTGATCTGTGGCAGAATATACCTGGGCCTGACTCCCCTTAACATATATGATAATCCGCACTTGTTTAGCAGGTAGAGCACCATCTGTACGTCCTCATGTATCATTAACTAGCACACCAGAATAAATTATATACAATTAAATAGTTTTGCCCAATGTAGTTTTCATAAAAATAAACTCCACCCATGATGCCTAAATACACTGCAGGATGGATTTTGCCAGTGGTCCTCAATGTTGATGATTCCAAATCATAAAACCACCCCAGTCTCCACACCATGGGCTGGCTGGGGTGAGAGAACAAGAGTAAGGATCAGGTCATCTCTGCTGACCTAAGAAGACTCTCTCTACACAAGTGTACAAAATGACAGCTTTCCTTTTTTCATGTATCAACTCAACTTAAAGCATTTCGACCTATATTCCAATGTTGGCAGGATAAAAACAACAGCATCCACTTAAACTTGCCTGCCCATTCATCTCACTTTGCCATGACTCGATTTAAATTTGGTCAAGTGTGGATTTCAATCCAGTTGTATCAACATCCCTGCCCGCTGTCCACTGTGCTAATGTCTAAACTGGTTGGTTAGAGGGCTTACTTACTATCAGGGCATTGAGTGAGGGTTTTCTGGACTGAATGCCCATCCCTGGGTCCTCACTGGTCTCCAAGGAGATGTAACTTTTCCTATCTAGTCCTGAGCATCTAGGAATCTTTGCCTCAACCTCTGATTTCTCAGGTTGCCCATCTCATGGCCTGTTCTCTTAGCAGAAGCAATTTGTTGTGGTTGCTCTTGGGAGTCTAATAGTCCCTCTGTCTACCTCCCCTTCTGACCAGCACCAGCACTCACCACTCAGTCTGTCATGGCTTTCCCTGGTAGATCCTCTGAGAATCAGCTGTGTGCTACAATTTGTCCCACGTGTGTGCTACCCAACCCATGACCTCCCTCATGGGGCCCCCTGCTCCTTCCCCACGCTCAGTGACAGCCTGCAGAAGCACATCAGCATCAAAATTTGCATCTATATTTTCCATTTCTTTTATTGCTTGTGTATCTGCAGTGGAGTGTGAGAGTAAGGATCCAGATACTATAGGAAATTTTTGTGTATCTCCCTCCTCTGCTAAAGTTAAGAAACTCATGACAGTGAGCGGTACTATCCCAAGCCCTCTCTATCTAATGTGGTATATGCCATCTTTCCTGTTCAACTACAGTTGACACAGGTTGGCAGAGGGAATTTCAACAAATGGTGTCATCCCAGAGATGACCATTGAAATTACTAAATTGACTTAATTTTATAATAGGTTATTTCTGTCTTATCTGAAAGAATAGAACATATAGGGGCTCTCCTTGATGCCAGTCGGTTCACTGGGCTTCACTGGTAGCTCTGCAGTAAAGAATCCACCAGTAACGCAGGAGACATGGGTTTGATTTCTGGATAGGGAAGATCCCCTGGAGAAGGAAAAGCAACCCAGTCCAATATTCTTGCCTGGGAAATCTCATGGACAGGGATTTGGGACATAGACAGGAATGTGGTGGGCTACGGTCCATGGGATTGCAGAAGAGTGGACATGATTAGCAGCTCAACAACAACAAGTGATGCGAAATCATGGGAGAAGTGTGATAGGTGTGAACATAAAAATCTCATGCTGCTGCTCCTAAGTCACTTCAGCCGTGGCTGACTCTCTGAAACCTTATGGACTGTAGTCCACCAGGCTCCTCTGTCCATGGAATTCTCCAGGCAAGAATACTGGAGGTGGTAGCCATTCCCATCTCCAGGGGATCTTCCTGACCCAGGGATTAAACCTGCATCTCTTATGCCTCCTGCATTGGCAGCAGGTGCTTTACCACTGGTGCCACCAGGGAAGCCTTTAAATATCTCATAGTTTGACCCAAAACTATGATATATTCTAAATATTACCTATCATTCCTGCTGTTTTCATCATCATCATCCTTATTACTTTCACCTACCTCCTTCCCAGCACAGAAGTTGTCAGGATAATCTGTGGAAACTCTCTGAGGATGCCATCAGCTCTCAGTATCATATTGTGTGGAAGGACTGGGCCCACTGTCTACCCATCACTCTGTGAGAACTCAGATGAGAGCCAGGTCTTTAAATTTCACACAGAAAAAGAGAAAACAACAACAACAACATTTAGATGAGTAAGTTAAAATAATAACATTTGATTTACCTAAAGGTCAAATTTTGAACCTAGATAAAATAGAAAAAAAAATCTACATGTAGGGGAAAAACAAACAAACTATTGCAGAGATTACAGATTTTGCTCACAAGAAAAATGGAAGCCTCCAGACGAGATTTAAGTTGCTCATAATATACCTTTTCATTTTTTTCAAGGTTACAGAGGACAATAACATTATATATTTATATACATACATAAGTGTGTGTGTGTGTGTGTGTGTATATATATATATATATCAGAGAAGGCAATGGCACCCCACTCTAATACTTTTGCCTGGAAAATCCCATGGATGGAGGAGCCTGGTAGGCTGCAGTCCATGAAGTCGCTAAGAGTCAGACACGATTGTGAGACTTCACTTTCACGCACTGGAGGAGGAAATGGCAACCCACTCCAGTGTTCTTGCCTGGAGAATCCCAGGGATGGGGGAGCCTGGTGGGCTGCCGTCTATGGGGTTGCACAGAGTCGGACACGACTGAAGCGACTTAGCAGCAGCAGCATATATATATGTGTGTGTGTGTGTGTGTGTGTGTGTGTGTGTGTGTGTGTGTGTATGAAATATATATGTGTGTATTATATATATGTGAAAGTGTTAGTCGCTTGGTTATGTCTGACTCTTTGTAACCCCTTGGACTACAGTCAACCAGGCTCCTCTGTCCATGGAATTCTCCAGGCAAGAATATTGGATTGGGTTGCCATTTTCTTCTCCAGGAGGTCTTCCTGACCCAGAAAATGAACCCAGGCCTCCTGCATTGTAGGCAGATTCTTTACCATCTGAACCACCAGGGAAGTCCATATGTAATCCTGAAGCCTCCAACATGGCAAACTGGAATATACTATTTATTAAATGTCTGCTGTTTGATTTCAATTAAAATGTATTGAAATTTAATTGACAGAAACTGGCAAATTACAAATAAACTTAGAAAAAGGATAGAAGAAGCAGGAAGCTCATTAACAGGAGGCATTCAGTCCAGAGCTCTTTACTGATGGAGGAAATAGATATTCATGGACAATACCTACTATATTATAGGACTGTACAATAGCTCATCCATAGTCATAATTTTGAATCAAGAATAGGCACAATTATGACTAAAACCCAAGACTGCATGATAGAGTTTTTAAAAGTACTTTTGTTGTCATTTTTTAAAAATATATAACAATTGAGAAAAAAAGTTCAGTTTGTAAAAGGCATGCTTTAGCTCTTTGGGAGTTTTGTTTGTGTGTGACAATTTATTCTCTGAATACACTAGATAATGAAATCCTATTGTGTTTATCTAGAGGACAATGCTAATAGAGGTGGGGAATATCATTTATTAAAAAACTCTTTAATAAGTACCTTGTTGACAATAGGTCCCACAGCATATATAAATCAGACACTTTAAGCAGCATTTCATCATCTGTTCCTAGTGAACCACAATTCTGGTACTTGAGTGTGTAGGGAAAAAGTGTTTCTTCATTGTGCCCACATTTAGCAAATAAAGCTCGAGCTGTCTGGTGCAATGAGGAGCATAAATTAAGGCTAAGTTGTGTTTTATTAAACTAGAATCTATGAATGGTAAGTTCCAATGCAAAATAGCAAAGATAAATAGCACATAGTCTATCCAAAAATGTTTTAAAATTGTTTATTGATACATTGATCAGAAGAACTAGAAACCAGCTAGAATTTGTGAAATATACATGAACTGGTTAAAAAAAAAAACAACAGGGTGCTTTTCCTAAGATCTTTTTCAATTTAGCTTTATTTGCATATTAATTATTTTAATAAATGTTCATTTGGCATTATCCTGTAACAGGCACTGTGTGTGGCACTGCATATTAAACAGTCAACAAGACACACATGGTCCCTGAGAGCAGGAAGATGTGGCGTGTCTAGCTGCTTCAAGGACATCATTTTTACAAGTGCCCTGGAGTCTGAAGTACAGTGGATACCCCAAGAGAGGATGCTGAAGCTTCTTAATAAGCCTCTTAATGACTTGAACTGTTGTCTAAATGAAGGAAAATGATCTATCCTGCAAATCAATCCCTAGTCACCTTCTCAGGCTCCCTCATTTTTTTAATAATATTTTGTCTTCCTGCACAGCTCTGTCCCTAGTTTTCTGCTTGGCAAAGCCAACTAATCCTTCAAGGCTCAAATCAATTGTCACTTTTTCTCTTAAGCCCTCTCTGAAATTCCCTTAACCAGAATTAATCACATCATAACATATGCCTCCTTATGACATCTCAAATCTGCCTTTGTTAAAGCCGTTAACAGGCCACGATTATTGGTTATCAGTTGTGTTCCCTCTGAGTTTGGAAGTATCTTAATTATTTCTGCATCATCATACTCCAGAACTCTTTCAGTTTACAAAATATTCTCAATAATATTGAATCAAGTTATGAGAATGCATTCTAGACCAGGGGAGCGAAACCAAGGCAATTCACGTTTCTTTCCTGAGGGTGCTAAGTAGCATTGTGTTTACATCAGAAGAATGAACAGAGCCCTGATGACAGGGATTTAATAGGCATTCAAAGGCTAAAATGAGGCTATCTCACCACTGACAGGGCTTTCCTGGTGGCTCAGATGGCAAAGAATCCACCCACACTATGGGAGACTGGGGTTCGATCCCTGGGGGTTGACAAAATCCCCTGGAGGAGGGCAAGGCAACCCACTCCAGTATTCTTGCCTGGAGAATCTCATGGACAGAGCAGCATGGTGGGCTACGGTCCATGGGGTTTCAAAGATTTGGACAAGGCTGAGCGACTAAGCATACCACTGGTATGTGCTTCCCAGATGGTGCTAGTGGTAAATAACCCACCTGCGAATGCAGAGACATAAGAGACATGGGTTTGATCCCTGGGTCAGGAAGATCCCCTGGAGGACGGCATGAAAACCCACACCAGTATTCTTGCCTGGAGAATCCTGTGGATAGGGAAGCCTGGGAGGCTAACAGTCCTTAGGGTCACAAAGAGTCAGACACGACTGAAGTGACTGTGCACACAGGCACACACCACTGATGTGCCCATAAAAGCAAGAACCATAGAAAACCTCGTATATGACGTATATGTTTATGAAGACAGGGAAGAGCTATTCAACCCTGACTCTCTGGGCTGAGTAGAGAGAAGCCCTATGCCTTTGGAAGGAAGAAGTAGCCTGGAAGGAAGGAAGGAAGGAAGGAAGGAAGAAAGACCCACCAGGATGGGAGTCTGTGGTTGAAAAGAGGATCTTTGTCCCCAAATCCCAAGGCACTATATTTGAGTGAGTAGGACAGTAAACAGCAAAATTGTGGGAAAAAAACACACATCCATTCTCACACTCCTGTATCAGATCCTCCTTTGGTCATTTATTTTGTAAATGGTTTGGGATAGATTACTTCTCAAAGATTCATTTGTCTCAGACACGTGCTTGGTGTTCTTTATGTGAGGATTAAGGTAATGAAGGTGCATGAATGTTCTTGGTGCACACACATAGTTATAATGCAGTAAATGGTGGTTAGATCTGATTAAGTTGGCAAGAAGGAGAATTTTAAAGAGTATTATTGTCTGCAGACCTTGTTGAATGGAAGAAACAGAAACCTAAATATGGGTTAAATGCATACGGAGACCTTGAAACAAGTTCCTCCCATTGATACACCAAGAATGGTCATGTCTTCCAAAATCAGGTTAGAAAGTAAGCCTGGGGACTTCCCTGGTGGTCCAAGGGTTAAGAATCTGCCTTCCAATGCAGAGACATGGGTTCGATCCTTGGTTGGGGAGCTAAATCTCACATGCCACAGGACAACTAGAGAGTTCACAAGCCACAACTAAAGAGTCTGCACACCCTGGAACCTGTGCTCTGCAACACGAGCAGCCCCTGCAGCCTGCAAGGAAGACCCAGCTAAGCCAAAATCGAGAAAAGGGAAAAAGAAAGCAAGTGTGAACTAAGAGCAATCTTGAAGATGATCTGGCCCCAATTAACTGATGCTAACCAATCTTTTATTTGAAACATAATATTGTTAAAGAAACACTTACTGAGAGCTTTGCAGTTCTTTACAATGAATGGTGCTTACCACTTTATGAAAATGCAACTACCCACCCGTGTCTTTTTTTCCTTCCTCTCTCGCTGCTGGAAATTTTCCTAAAACACATTAGCCCCCTTTTCTGCCTTAGCAGATGCTGTCCAGCGAATATAATTGAATCTTTCTAAGATGAGTGAGCATTCGTGCACTGCCTTTGGGGAGATCATTTGACGGCTCGAGAATCACAGTACAGTGGTGTAGACGTAAATAGAACGAATAAAGAAGACTGGTCTGTGTCTGTTTGACCTCGGGAAATACCATGGAAGTCAGTCTTTTAGAAAAAAAATCCTTTCTTACAGCTTATTTTCTTGTGAACTTCCTCTTTGCTAACATTAAGCACAGGAGAAACAAAATGCTAGTTAATTGAAGCTTGAGTAGATTCCCATCGGTGGGCTGTGTGGAAGAGGAAGTTAATGTGTTAGTTACTCATTCCCATCTGACTCTTTGTGACCCCGTGGACTGTAGCCTGCCAGGCTCCTCTGTCCATGGAATTCTCCAGGCAAGAATACTGGAATGGGTAGTCATTCCCTTCTCCAGGGTATCTTCCTGACTCAGGGATCGAACCCAGGTCTCCTGCACTGCAGGTGGATTCTTTACTGTCTTGAGCTGTCAAAGAAACCCCATTGATGGGCTGTGTGCTACTACCTTATTTTGGAATAAGAGCTTTGGAATGGGACTGAGAGTGATCTTGCAAATGTACCCCTGGATTTTTGAGTTTATCACAGGGAGAAATTTCAAATAAACATTTTCTATTAACTGTTTAAAGCTTGGAAACACACAGGGAGTTGTTAGTTTTGCTGAGCGTCTTTCTCAAATGTATTGACAAACACCAATGTCTTGTATAAGAGGCAGGCATCATCCCCTTGTTCTGAAAATCTTTGATTCAGAATATGAGACTGAGAAGCCACGCTTCATTTCTCTCAGCCTATTGTCTACGAAGTGTGACTTGATAATTGGAAAGCCCTTGATCTTTAATCATTACTCTAATGCCTTCATGGGCTTCACACAGCCCCTCTGAGCCACCCGGCAGTCCAGAAGCATTAAATACAAGCAGCAGGGCTATTTTAATAGAAGTGCTTTGCTACAATGGTTCCATAATGCGAACACATTTTTACTTTAAAAACGAGGCAGTTGAAAATGATTGTGTTTGCCTCAAAATGAATTCAGCATGTGCAGTATCTCCACAGTAGGGAATGACCGGGTGTAGATACTGCAATTAGTAAATAAAAGTCTAGAACCTCTGCCATAGAGTCAAGTAACCAACAATTTGACTGACTGATTGATTTGATTGATTGGTTGATTGATTTGATTTGCTACATAGAAAGAATCTAGATGAACAGGTTTAGAAACTATATTAACTTTAAGCCCTGCTCCCAGCTTCACACTCCTCAGGAATCATTTAGTTAACTGATGGTTATGCACTTGATTAAATTATACACATGATTCAGTGATATTCTCTAGGTCTGAAGTTTTAACGCAGAATTGCCTAACTTGCTGGAAAGAACTTTAGCCAAACAGGAATAAGGCTCTGGTCTCTGCCATCACTCCACTTTTAAACAGTGTGGTAGGTACTAGTTCTGTATCTTCCACTGGCAATAAAGAGTGCCCCTACACTTAAAACTCTACTGCGCATGGATCCACTTTCTACCCTCACTTCACTCCAGCCTCATAAGGGGAATGCATTTCACTCACCTACATGGAATAAGGGCTATTTTTTTTGGAATCTTGATTTCCCCCAAGGTAGGCCTGGCCTAAATTGCTTCCCCGGGAAACTCAGGAGCTTACACAAAAGGCTGATAACGTCCACACTTACACACACGCCTTCACAGGCAGTCCATACAAGGATGACATCCCAATAGGAGAGGTGGGAATCTGACCCACTTTTCAGTCCCTTCTTTGTGACTCAATGTGGCAGCATACCCAAGTGAGCTCGAGAGATATGTTGTATACGTGGGCCCCAAACCTCCTTCCTTGCCTCTCTTCATCCTTGCAAGAGGGATGTCATGGTGGGTGACTTCCCACATTCCCAGCTCAATCAAAAGTAATTAGTAGCTCTTTTGTGCTTTGAAATATTAGATTTTCCTACTGTTCCCCATCACATCAAATAGGCACTGTGGGGGAAAATGGCATTCTTTATAGAGTTTTTAGGCCACTCTCTTTTAAGAGTTTAGGATAGTCGACTTTTGTATGAAAAATTGCCTCCTATCACAGTATCAAGTATCTCTCATGAAGGACTTGCATTCAGAATCAAAGCTGAGGTCATCAGCACAGGAAAGGTGGTCAGATTTCACTCGGTGTTCCAGATCCTGAACTGACAAAGTGCTCTGTGAGCTTTTGGAGTGGAATTTTGAACATTCACAGGGAAATTTAAAGAGAATTAATTGCCAAGTGTAAAGATTGCAATGCAAATTTGGCCATCAAGGTGTAGGTGGTTTTGTGAATGAAGCCCTCCATTCGCCATATTAGCATCATCTGAAAACTGACTGCAGACCCTGGACCTATTGATTTTAAACACTGGAAGGAGGCCTGACTATCTGTTTAACAAGTCTTCCAGGCAATGATGATTATAGACTAGCTCAGATCACAGACCCACAGCCTTTGTGAATCTACTGTGCATTGTTCTCCATAAATCTGCTCCCTTAGCTCCCTTAGCTCTAGGGAACACCATCAGGATGCTTAGTTCCCTCGAGCGTACCAATGAGAAAATTCAGAGAGGTATCCTCTAACAGTCCCTTGAGAGTCCCTTGGACTCCAAGGAGATCAAACCAGTCAATCCTGAAGGAAATCAGCCCTGAATATTCCTTAGAAGGACTGATGCTGAGGCTGAAATTCCAATACTTAGGCCACCTGATGTGAAGAACTGACTCATTGGAAAAGACCCTGATGCTTAGAAAGATTAAAGGCAGGAGGAGAAGGGGATGACAGAGGATGAGATGGCTGGATGGCATCACCAACTCAATGGACATGAGTTTGAGCAAGCTCCAGGAGCTGGGGATGGACAAGGAAGCCTGGCGTGCTGAGGTCCATGGGGTAGCAAAGAGTCAGACATTACTGAGCGACTGAACTGAACTGATCCTCTAACAGATGAACTGTTTATGAGCTATTGCCTTACCTGGGATGGGGTGGGTTTAGGAAGTTAAGCTCAATGTTTACAAGTAGGAGTAAATTTTAGAGAGAACCTTTTCTATAAGGAGAATGGAAAAAAAGATACCAAGGAAGGAAAAGTGGGGGTGGATGAATGGGAGATTAGGATCGACAATGTATACGCTACTGATTTGTTGCTGTTCAGTAGCTAAGTCACGTCCAACTCTTTGGACTCCACGGACTGCATTATGCCTGGTCTCCCTGTTGCTCTCTATATCCTAGAGTTTATTCAGGTTCATGTCCATCCATTGAGTCGGTGATGCTATATAACTATCTCATCCTCTGCCACCCTCTTCTTTTGCCTTCAATCTTTCCCAACATCAGGGTCGGGATGACAAGCCTGTCAATGCTATTGATCTTATGTATAAAATAGATAACTAATAAGAACTTACTGTATAGCTCAGGGAACCTGACTCAGTGCTCTGCAGTGACCTAAATGAGAAGGAAATCCAGAAATGAGGGGATATGTGTATGCATATGACTGATTCACTTTGCTGTACATCAAAAACTAACACAATATTATAAAGCAACTATACTTCAATAAAAATTAATTAAAAATAAAGATAGGTGAAGACACTACATATTTGGAATTAAATTGAATACACCCATGTACATTAGCATTCACCACGATTATATACTGTGTATTCCAGTAGAGAAAGTTGGAGAAACAGTGAACCAGGTGAGAAAATAAATGTTTTCCTTTGAAATGTCCTTACTAAGAATTTCACCCTGTAGAAGGATCCAGAAATGACTCAGTGTATGAAAAGTTTAATCCACCCCAGGAGTCTCTTCAGTCTTATAATAGAGCCAGGAGAATGTGCTAGCTTTAATCAAGGCCCATGGAGTGAAATTTGTAAGAGGTGACTTTATATCTTAGAACTTTCAATTCTTCTTTGAACTCATTTCATTTGCTGAAAAGCACTTTCTGTAGTTCTCATAAAATGTTCCTTAGTAATAATCATAACATATCTAAATACAGTGAAAGTTTGCAGAAAGCAAGGAACAGTTACTGTTAAATCTAAAATTTGCCTTACATTTTAATTTAATTCCTAGGAATTAGATTTTATATAAAATGTTGAGAACCTTTTCATATTGGAGGAAAAAATTTACACAGCCTGAGTGTTCTAATTATTCATGCATCATTAAAGAACTATTTATTGACAGTTGACTTTGGGAAGCTGTTCTGGTCCTGAAAACACATCAGTGAACAAAATTAACTCCCTGATCTCCTGGAAGTTAATTCTAGTGAAGAGGACAGACACAAATGAACAAATACGTAATACTATGACATCAAGGAGTGATGAATGCAGTGAAGAAATAGGAGTCGGTAAAGAAGAGACTAGCACTGTACTTCTCTTGTAAGAGTGTCAACTGAAAAAAAGACATGTAGCCTAAAAATGTTGACTTTTTTTTAATAAATTTATTTTTAATTGGAGGATAACTGCTTTACAATATTGTGTTGGTTTCTGCCATACAACACGAACCAGCCATAGATATACATACATATGTCCTCTCCCTCTTGAACCTCCCTCCCATCTCCCACCCCATCCTGCCCCTGAGAGTGGAAATTTTTAGAACTTCAAGCCTGGAAAACAGCATCTCAAATAATCCTGAGGTAAGTGCTTGGAGGAGGCAAGTGGGGAGGAGTAGGGGAGGACCCAGGTTATATAGAAGTTTTGCAACAAAAGGCAGGTAGTCAGAACATCAGAACGTTTTTGTAAATTAAAGAAAAGCAGATATCCCAAGTTAAGGAATTTAGTGCTTTTCTATATATGGGAAGAGTCTGGATGTAAGACTGAAACAGCATATCAATTCACATCCCAGGCATGGAGTGAGGATGGCATCCCTAACCTCTGAATAGGTTGAATTCTTCTGTGCTGTGTCCTCATAGCTCCTTAACCTTCACTGCCATTTAACATTCACCACACCAGAATGATGGTTCTATGTCTATATTCCATACTCTGCTATAAACCTCATGCACTCAAGTACCTTGTTCTGTCTTCCTAATCCCTATGCTTCCTGTTCTCAGGGTAATTCCTTGAATAAACATAGGATTTTTTTCCTATGCTCAACAAACATATGCTCAACATATGCTCAATAAACATATGTTGAAATGCAACAAAATAAATTGAATTAAATGTGAACTTTTAGAATTGTTATTTTTAGTAGATTATCTTAGTTCCTTTTTTCCCCTTATTCCTCTCAAAATGAACAATTGTCAGCATTAATAATCTGAATACACTAAGATGTTCAGGTAGATATGTATGAAGTGTAGCTGAATTAAAAAATTGCATGCTGCTCATTGCAAATTGTTGCTTCACCTTTATATTCCTATATATTATTTATTTCTTCTGCCTCCTTCATTTACCTGCATACATTTTAAAGGTACTTAACCCTTCCCAAAGAAAGGCAATGACAAAGAATGCTCAAACTACCACACAATTGCACTCATCTCACAAGCTAGTAAAGTAATGCTCAAAAATTCTCCAAGCCAGGCTTCAGCAATAAGTGAACCGTGAATTTCCAGATGTTCAAGCTTGTTTTAGAAAAGGCAGAGGAACCAGAGATCACGTTGCCAACATCCTCTGGATCATCAAAAAAGCAAGAGAGTTCCAGAAAAAAACATCTATTTCTGCTTTATTGAATATGTCAAAGCCATTGACTGTGTGGATCACAATAAACTGTGGAAAATTCTGAAAGAGATGGGAATACCAGACCACCTGACCTGCCTTTTGAGAAACGAATATGCAGGTCAGGAAGCAACAGTTAGAACTGGACATGGAACAAGAGACTGGTTCCAAATAGGAAAAGGAGTACATCAAGGCTGTATATTGTCACCATCCTTATTTAACTTCTATGCAGAGTACATCATGAGAAACGCTGGGCTGGAGGAAGGAGAAGCTGGAATCAAGATTGCCAGGAGAAATATCAATAACCTCAGATATGCAAATGACACCACCCTTATGGCAGAAAGTGAAGGAACTAAAAAACCTGTTGATGAAAGTGAAAAAGGAGAGTGAAAAAGTTGGGTTAAAGCTCAACATTCAGAAAACGAAGATCATTGCATGTGGTCCCATCACTTTATGAGAAATAGATGGGGAAACTGGAAACAGTGTCAGACTTTATTTTTGGGGGCTCCAAAATCACTGCAGATGGTGATTGCAGCCATGAAATTAAAAGATGTTTACTCCTTGGAAGGAAAGTTATGACCAACCTAGATAGCATATTCATTGGAAGGACTGATGCTGGAGCTGAAACTCCAATACTTTGGCCACCTGATGCGAAGAGTTGACTCATTGGAAAAGACCCTGATCCTGGGAGGGATTGGGGGCAAGAGGAGAAGGGGACGATAGAGGCTGAGACGGCTGGATGTCATCACTTACTCAATGGACATGAGCTTGGGTAAACTCCGGGAGTTGGTGATGGACAGGGAGGCCTGGCATGCTGTGATTCATGGGGTCGCAAAGAGTCAGACACGACTGAGCGACTGAACTGAACTGAACTGAACCTTTTTCAAAAGATGGGTTCAGATACTGATTCTGTGAATATGCTAAAATTAGACTTAGAAACAGTTTCTTAAACACTGAAGTAGGGTACGTGCCAGAGTTTAAGGAATAAGAGTGAGAACCAAAGTAAAAATACTGTATCGCAGTCTTCCAGTTTAGTGAACAAATAGTGCCAAAAACAAACAAAAATACTGTAACCTTTCTCTGAAGTATAAGAACCTCTTGCATGTAGACCTTTGTTTAATTTCAGAACAAATGCAGTGTAGCTCTCCCTTGTATTTTTTCTTGAAAATTGAAAATCATATGTAGAGAAAAAGTCTGGATACAATATGGTATTCTTTGTAAGAGTCAATGTACAAGAGAACACACAGAAGAAGAGAGGTAAGTATTTTTCATGAGCACTTCTAGGTTCTCAGGTTATAAGTTGTCAGCAGTCTTTAGCATGCATCCCACACAATATACACGTGTCAGGAGCAGGAAGCCAGAACACCATGTCTTGTAGTTTCTGATAGGAGCTGTAGAGGACAGAAGTCATAGAATGGCTATTGCAAGGCCTACGTTTAACCTGCCTGTGGAATTGAGATTCATTCAGAAGGCACAGGGATTCCAAAAAGCTCTGTGCATTCATCTATTTTTCAACTGAATGGGAAATATAATTCAGAATAGGGAATTTCACACGATTGCCTTTTAGAAGTGAAAGCTTTCCTCTTGCCCATCTAAAAACAGCTTTCCTATGGTCCACACTACCAGCCTTTCTTAAGGGTTACACCTTGAAGAATTGCATTTTAGGTGTGTCAAATTCACCTCCCCAAATACATGGCATCCCCAATGGATGGTGAAGATCCTGAGGAAGTCCATATATTGCAGTCAGAGTCCCTGGTGGCTCAGTGGTAAAGAACCTACCTGCCAATGCAGGAGGCACCAGTTCAATCCCTGCATTGGGAAGATCCCCTGGAGAAGGAAATGGCAACTCACTCCAGTATTCTTGCCTGAAGAATTCCATGGACAAGAGGAGTCTATCCGGCTACAGTCCATGGGGTGGCAAAGAGTCAGACACAACTGAGAGTCTGAACAACAACACATTGATAACAACAAAGAACTGATCACATGCTAAGGTTCTTTGACCAGTTCTCTCCTGAAGGGTAAGTGATTGGGTCTAAGAGCCCTGAAATAATAATACTGAACACTTACTAAGTTAGTTCCCTGTACACTGAACTATCTTAGGAGATTTACATGTATTACCTCAATTAATCTCTATACAAACACCTCGTGAGGTAAGTTTATGATAAATATGGAAACTAAAGTATAAGGAAGTTAAGTATCTGGCCCATGGTCATGTTGCCAGGAAGTCAGCTGACTCTCAGGACAACTGTGTGCAAGATTTGAACCTAGTCTAGAATCATCTGATCCTATAGTCTTAAATCCAGATTTGCATAACTTGCTCCAGAAAGATATCTGACAGACAGACAGAAATGGCAGTAGTTTTGCAGTCAGGAGGCTTAATTTTGAGTATCAGCTTTATTCCGAGTATCAGCTTTATTCCTTATTATTTGTCAAATCTTAGGAAAAATACTTATTTTCAACTACCTCATCTTTCTTAGAGATGGAAATTACTATCTACCTGATAATGTCATCATGGGGATTAATTAAAATAACGTGTAACACACTCTGCAAACTCTATGTCCAAATGTTTGTTAGAAAGTAGCATGCACTCCAGTTAAAGGAACCTGCAATTTGTAAATTGACCAGAATTTCAGTTCTTTCTAAATTTATTATACTTTATTTATTATTAAGTGGAAATTGTAAATGATGGGTTTCTTGAAGACACAGCCTGTGTTGTGGTTATGTTGAGATTGTGTTTCCATGCCGACAGTCAAGCCTACCACTACCCCTGGGATAATTCAGTCCTTATCTAAGTCTGATTTGTGAAATGATATATGGTATTTAAAATGATGTTGTAAGGATTAAATAACAAATCTATTTTAACATACTTTGGAAAACATAAGAAATTATGTAAATATTATTTGAAACTTAAAGGATGATTATACATTGAAAATAGGACAGCAAATCCCTTTGAAATGACCCCAACCTAGATCAAAACTATATCTAAGAAGATAGATGATATGATAGATGTGATCCAGAAAATAAATATTTATATGAGCACATTATTCAAATATTGAATGAAAGATTACCACCACTATTTTTTGATTCCTAGAAACAGTAACTCACAGGTCACTCTTCAGGATGCCAAGCAAATTAAAATTAATGATTGTCTTGAGAAAATGGTCAACTTTTTTTTTTTTTTGTAACAAATAGCCTAGATACCAGCTAACTTGCAAATAAGCTTGAAAGATGATTCTACAAGAGCAAGATTGTTTTTGATTAAGGTGTAAATATTTTATAAATTCTTCTCTAATGTCATAGTCATTCATTGCTGCATGTCCAACACCCCTCAATTTAGTATCTTAAGATAACCATTTTAATTTAGTAGTGACTTGGGGTCAGGATTTTAAGAATTACTCAGTTGAGTGGCCTTCTTCTCCACTTTTTTGACCATGCCACATAGCATGTGGAATCTTAGTTCCCTGACTAGGGGATCTAACCTCTACCCCCTGCACTGGAAACATGGAGTCTTGGCCTCTGGACCACCAGGGAAGTCCCTGAGTGGCTTGTCTTGAGTCCACATGGAGCAAGTAGAACTGAGGATCCATGCAAGTGGGGGTACTGCATTCACACATCCAGGACCTCAGTGCCCCTTGGCCTGTCTCTCCACCTTCAATTATATATAATCTGTCATAATCTCTTGTCAAAACAGCTACCAGGCCAGCACAGATTCCGGGGTGAAGGAGAGGTAAGGCCATATGACAGAAGAGCGTACAAGAAGGAAGTCATTGCTGAGACCATCTTTGGAAAAGAAAGTCTGCACAACTGCCCTGAAAGTTTAATTGAAAGAAACAGCCCAAATAGCACTATTGTATGCGGATGTCCCTTTGTAGTGTGTGGTTGTTGGGTTGTTCAGTCTATAAATGACTTGCTCGGTTGCTCTGTCATATCCGACACTTTGCTACTATAGCCCACCAGGCTCCTCTGTCCATGGATTTTCCAGGCAAGAATGGGTTGCCATTTCCTATTTCTGATCTTCCCGATCCAGAGGTCGAACCTGAGGCTCTTGGGTCTCCTGCATTGAAAGGAGGATTCTTTACCACTGGCGCCATCCTGGAAGCCCTGTAACTATAAATGAGGTCAGTCAGTCAGTTCAGTCGCTCAGTTGTGTCCAACTCTTTGTGACCCCATAAGTGAGTTACTTTCATTTAACATTATAAATATCTAATGAAACCATGTTTTTAATATTCATTTGGGCATCTATGCATCAAATATTAATGGTATACCTACTATGTCACCATCTCAAGATCAACTCCTCAGGATAAGAATAAATGACTCATTTGCTTATCTATTTTAAATTTAGTAGGGTGTATAGGTCACCCCAAACTCTTTATCCCTTCCCCTTATCCTTCCGCCCCGTAACCGTAGGTTCATTCTCTAAGTCCATGAGTCTGTTTCTATTTTGTAAGTAAAGTTCATTTGTGGCATTTCCTTTTAGTTTCCACATGTAAGGGGTGTCATATGATATTTTTTCTCTGTCTGACTTACTTCACTCAGTATGACAAGGACCTACTGTAGAGCACAGGGAACTCTGCTCAGTGTTATGTGGCAGCCTGGATGGGAGGGGGGTTGGGGGGAGAGTGGATGGAGGCATATGCATGGCTGAGTTGCTTTGCTGTTCACCTGGAACTATCACAACATTGTTAATTGGCTCTGCTGCTGATGCCGCTAAGTCGCTTCAGTCGTGTCCGACTCTGTGCGACCCCATAGACGGCAGCCCGCCAGGCTCAACCACCCCTGGGATTCTCCAGGCAAGAACACTGGAGTGGGTTGCCATTTCCTTCTCCAATGCATGAAAGTGAAAAGTGAAAGTGAAGTCGCTCAGTCGTGTCTGACTCTTAGCGACCCCATGCATTGCAGCCTACCAGGCTCCTCCGTCCATGGGATTTTTCCAATCAAGAGTACTGGAGCGGGGTACCATTGAGAAAAAGTTAAAGAAAAACTAACAAAATAAAAATAAATGATACAGGCCCTGCCTGAGGAGGCTCACAGCCCAGTGGTTCAGAATGCTGACCTATTCAAATTATGATACTGTATCACTTGTATAAATAGATTTATGTAAAACATATCTTGTAGTTATTAAAAGATAAATAATAAAGAAGTTCAAGAGCTAAAATAGGTCTGTTTCCTCCATGAAGCCCACTTTACACCCAGTGCTGTTCTTGTTTTTCCAGATTATGCTTAGCTTCTAGAATCAGTATAGTAGAGTGGAGTTTACCTGCTTTTTAATTATTTGATGTACTTCTTCTCTATGGATTAAATATAAATACCTTAAAGACAAACACACACTAAGGTCTTGGATAACTCTAGCATCACCGTGAGCATATAGGCTGCAATCAATAAGTATTAAAATTCTTAAATTCTGAGATTTAATAATCATTTGTGATACTCCAAGTTTGGTGAAAAAATCTGTTATCTATAAAATTCTATAAAATCTTTCTTTTTTTTTTCACTTCAACAAACTGCCCTAAAGGTCACAACAGTGATAGACAAGCACAAGAAATTTCTACCAAATCAAAAAACAAAAAGAAGAAGAAAAGATTTTAAGGCTATTTCTAGCATTAAACTACCCTCAAGGGGAAAGAAAACCCCACATTCATGTTTCACAGCAAACACTCAAAGACAAAGCAAAAATACACATAAAATGTTTGCTTTCAAATAATTATAACTACAATTAAAAAGTGGTCTAAATGCAATTTAATGGCAAATTTTCCAGAGGAAAAGTTATATTTTAAGGGAAATTCCACTTATATATACTAGTGATACATATTCTAACAGTTATTAGAGTGAACAGGTGAGAGAGATAGTGGGTGGATGGACAATGGTCATGAGTTACAGCCTTTCATCATTTTCATACATACAAGTGCTGTATCAGGCAGTAAAATGGATTTAATTGCGTATTAGCCTGTTCTTGCTGAAAATTCATTTCCTTCTCTTTTGCATACTAACCAAGCAATGAACTTCTTGTCCAGACAGTGAGTAAAAACTATTATGGGTAGCTGCATGCACTGCATGGTTTTAATAGTGGCAGTTCTCTTCATGCATTCTGTCTGATTTTCTTTAATACATTTAACATAAAATCACATAAAATTATGTTAAAACATCATATTTTCACCTCTGCACAGTAGAGGCATCTACATAGATTATTTCACATCTTTTGATGGCTTTGTTAACACTTTGTCAACAGACATGTCTTTCTTTTCCCTCTGAAACACAGGGCACTGGAGAGCTGAGATGCCTCCATCCAAGTTATGCCTAAGATATATGATTATTATTTTCCTTTATTTTGTAGTAGAACAGTTGAACTATTATTGGATATTAATTTTCTATTGAAAGACATAGAGTTTTGTACTTGCATATCTGCCTTCTGTTCAAGATTGCTTCCAGCTTGTCCTGGAAACACTTTCACTTTCTTGCGATAGTAGAAAAGTCCTAATTTCATGTCAGAATAAAAGGAACCTCCTTAAACTAATGGTTTAGAGTTATGGAGAGACTATTCCATATTTGTCACAGAGAGAATGCTGTGTTTTCAAAAGATGAAATGGGTCTATTTGAAATTGACTCATTGAGACGATGTGAACCAAATTCTCTCCCCATTCCCAGCTCAGCTCCTGTGCCCGTCATTCGTCCTCCCAGGCAAAGTCTAATATGTTCCCCTCTTTGCTGTATTTCCTCTGTTATTAGCAGCAGGGATTCTTCTGAATCAGCATGCTGTTGGGAGACCAGGGCAGGGTTAATCTTTGGGGAGACAGCTCTTTTGTTTTTATGGTTATTTTACAAGTTGCAGCTGAATATCTGTAAATGAAATATATTTTCTTTCCATGATCCATGTAAGAATATATCTTTTTATGTCTGAAATCAAATAACTGAGTTTCCTACACCTGTCACTCTTGTGTTCTGAAACTCGATCCTCCTGTTGAATATTGTAACTGAAAGTCTAATCTCAAAATAAGATGAGATAAAGAGGAATTTTCTTGTTGTGATTATCTTTATTTATTTTTTATTTTTGTGATTATCTTTAATTGGAGTGTGATTGCTTTACAGTGTTGTGTTGGTTTCTGCTGTACAACAATGTGAATCAGCTTTAAGTATACATATGCTGCTCCTGCTGCTGCTTAGTTACTGCTGGAGTGCCTGACCCCAAGGACTGTAGCCCCCCCCAGGCTCCTCTGTTTATGGGATTCTCCAGTAAGAGTACTGGAGTGGGCTGCCACACCCTCCTCCAGGGGATCTTCCCAACCCAGGGACTGAACTCGAGTCTCCCGCACTGCAGACAGACTCTTTACCACTGAGCCAACAGGGAAGCCCCAAGTATACATACATCCCCTCCCTGTTGAGCTTCCTTCCCCACCCCCATCCCACCACTCCAGGTCATCACAGAGCTCTGGGCTGAGCTCCCTGTGCTACATAACCGCTTCCCACTAGCTGTGTGTTTCACACACGGTACTGTGTGCATGTCAGTGCTGCCCTCTCAGTTCATCCCACCCTCTCCTTCCCACCCTTTGCCCACAAGTCTGCTCTCTATGTCTGGCTCTCTATTCCTGCCCTGCAAAATAGGCTCATCAGTACCATTTTCAAGAGTGATTTAGAATAGTGTAATTTAAAATGGTCCATTTGCCTTAAATATGGTGTTAAATATGATTATACATTTATCAATGGAGTTTAAGAAGCTCTTTTGTTCTAAGATAGATTTACAGTGGGGAGGTGAGTATGTATTTATGAAATGTACCTTGTCTATCTATATATGCATAAATATATATATGATTTATACACATACACATCTGTGAACAAATTAATTCTCAACCGCTCAATCTTTTTGTCAAACTTAATCTGTCCTTTGTGTTGATAATGCTGATCACCTCAGAATCTCTTTATGGCAGGGATCCTTCCAGTTGAAATTATGAGTTTGGATACATGGCCTATGACAGTATTTGTTTAGCATGCACACTTTTTTTTGGTATGTTTTTTGTATGTTTCTTTGGTTTAGCCAGTAGGGATCCAGCATAGATCATGGCGGAAAACTTGTCTGGCCAGCATCATCCTTGGCATCATGGTCCCTTGGTGATGGGCCACTGATCAAGGTGGAATGAACATCCCTTCAGCAGCTGTACTTTGGAATCCACTCCCCTTCCTTCCTCCTCCGCAAGATTTTCTGGATTACTGATCAAATACTTGTTCCCATTACTTCTCTCTCCAACACAAAGATTTATAGTGTAAACAAAGACAAAAGAGATAATGTCTCTGACCACAGGTTTCTGCACTTCTTTCCCAGCCTCCTCATTTTCAGTACTTTGGCCTCAAGAAACCAGCTCTTGGAAAGTGCCCATAACACCCCAAGGAAGCTCCTTAGCACCCACAGAGACCTCATTCTGAACCACAGTAAAGCTGAATGGGTGGGTCTGAGCAGGCCAGTAGATAAATGAGACTTTAATCTTTGTGAACTAAACCCACCTGTGGGTGTCTTTGTCTGTCTTGACAGGAATTGTTAGGTCACTAAGTCATGTCCAGCTCTTTGTTATCCCATGGGCTGCAGCACACCAGGCTTCCCTGTCCATCACCATCTCCTGGAGTTCGCTCAGACTCATTGAGTCAATGATGCCATCCAACCATCTCATCCTCTGCTGCCCTCTTCTCCTTTTGCCTTCAATCTTTTTGCCCAACATCAGGATCTTTAACAGTGAGTCAGCTATTCACATCAGGTGACCAAAGTATTGGAGCTTTAGCATCGGTCCTGCAATGAATATTCAGGGTTGATTTCACTGCTCGAGTCCTCCACATCATGCTCTGTTTCAGCTTCATGTCTCAGTGCTATTGGAGAGGGGGATCAGAACTTAGGAAACTCCAGAGACTGGGTGTGCACACGCCTGTGAGGAATGGGGTCAGTAATGCAGCTGTTGGGTTCGGTTCTATGTGGGCAAAATATAGAACATCTATTAATAGCAACATGTAATACATTAAAAAGATGGGCATATGGCAGACTTCCTCGTGATCTCTTGCTAACAATGAAGGGGCCCAATTAGAAGTGAGTTTAGTCTAGGACACATCACGGAAAACTTACAACTGATGGCCAGTCAAGGCTCCCCAAACTCCTCACTCCCATGGCCCCTGCCCAGTTCCTCTCTTCCGATGCCTGTCTTTTTCTCTTCCTCTTTGTTCTTATCTTGCTCTCAGTAAGTCACCACCCAGCTGTGAGAGGCACTCTCTTGGATATATACCTCTAGTAGATGTAGGAGGTCAAGGCAGCACCAAGAGCTTGCAAGTACCTGGTGCCGTTTTGATGGCTAGATGCCTTCCTGTGTAGCAGAGATGAACTAGCAGGAAGCATGATAATAAAACACCATAGACATCATACCAACTCAGGGTCCAACAGACTCCAGTCCAAATCCAGTTTAAACCCTAGCTGCTTCTTGAATGAAGAATGTATGATTTTTATACTATTTATTAATTTTTCTGGGGTTCAGTCCCCTTCATCTGTAAGATACAAGCAGCAACACCAGCCTTGTAGTGGTGCTTAAAAAAGTAAAATGCTGCTTATGACACTCTGTGTATTATAGAAGCTCAGTCAGTGGTGGTGGCTACCGCATTTCATGAATATGATTCCGCTTGTTCTCGCCCGATCCTCTGTCCTTTCTGATCTCCTGTCCATCGCTATCACTGTCTGAAGAAAATGGGGAAAGGGCAGCCACACAACTCTGTACCAATTCATTTATGATTTGAGATAGCAAAAGCCTCTATCAATGAAGACTTCTCTGATCAGAAAGAACTTTGTCCTTGCTGGGAAAGATAAACATTAAATCACTAGAGAAATAGATCTTCTTCACTAACCTCCAAAGGTGAAATGAGAGCTTCTTTGACCCAGAAGCCTTTCTCCTCTTGTAGGGAAGGACACACTGCTCCTTCATTTCTATGATGCACGAGGTGCTCTGCAAAGGGTCCATTCATATGAGATCTTATTTTGTTTTCACAAAAATGTTCATCCCCTCTAGTCTCCTACTTCTTCCAAACTTCTTTTCTTGGTAGGAAAGGTCCTCATAGGTAGAGCCAACCCCTTTATGTGACCAAGGACTCTAACCTTGGGATGTTTCCTTTCTGATAGGAGGAAAGATTCATAAACCTCAAATATGAAAAGAAAAACCTAAATATTAAATAATTTGTAAATTTCCATTTTTATCCCTGTATTCCATTTTATTGCCTTTCCCATTCACCTTTTCCTTCACAGAATACATGTTTCTATTTTATTTCAAGTTTAGTCCAAATAAATTTTTGAAGAAACACGTTAAAAATTTTGGATTACTGTTAACTCTAACTGTTTGGGATGCTACACTTTTTCCATTGGTGGTCAATAGAAACGAGAATTTTAAAAATTAATAAAAGTTCAAGACCTGAATTTTCATTAGATCCTTTAGCATCACCCTAACTTTGAGTGAAAAATCATCACGGAAACATTTGATTAGTCCATTCCTGTGTATATGGAGGTGCTTCCCTGGTGGCTCAGTGGTAAAGAATCCACCTGCAAATGCAGGAGACCTGGGTTCAATCCCTGGGTTGAGAATATCACCTGGAGAAGGAAATGGCAACACACTCCAGTACTCTTGCCTGAGAAATTCCATGGACAGAGGAGCCTGGTGGGCTACAGTCCATGGGGTCGCAAAGAGTCGGACCCATCTTGGCAGCTAGGCACACATCCTCATGTATATGGAATCAGTGTTGAGATAATAAAAAATAGAGTTGTATAAAATATATTCAGGACCCAATTTTCTAAGTGAAATGTCTGTTTCCTGAGGTCTTATTATGATAATGTCTGGCTCATTTCCATCCTGTTCACTGTTGGCCTTCACAAGGTCACTTGTGTTCCTACCAAAAATGCAACTAAACTGTAATATAGGGATCAAAACCGTAAACCGTTCATTTGAGGAGCCTCTGTTGCCCTGGAGAACTGACATCAGGCCAACATCAACCCCCCCTGGGGGCTGCTTTTGGGATGCTCAGATAAGATCAACACAAAGAGTCAAGAGACAGTCTCCTTGGTCATGTCTGGGTTTCTTTGGTGCTTTCCTTATAGACAGGGTAATTCTGAATCTCTTGACATATTTCATCACATACTACAGTACAGGAAAATATTCCTCCCCCTAGAAATTGAAACCCCTGACAGATAAAGGCAAATAAAATTCATGAATGTATTATTTAAGTCATTTTAACCAAGGCAAGAAAGTCCTTTCTTTATTGCACAGTCGGATTCCTCAAACTCAGAGAGATGCCACTAGCCATTGTTCCACACAGAGGTGTCTTCTTTCTTGACATTCTCATTTGGAAAGTTCTAAGTGGGTTGTCTGTTTTCTCCTAACCATTAAGAAGTGTGCTAATATAGAGGAGATGGAATGATTTGGAGACTGGGAAATATGGCATAGTTTAATCCACCCCACGTTATTATGGAATAAAAAGTTTCATCATCTGACAACTGTTAAGGAGTTAAAGAGAACTAGTGGCTGGTTTCCAAGTAAGAAGTATTAGTGAAAATATCCATGGAGAAATGTTAGCATAATGGAATTTCTAAAGACAGTGCTGGTGCAGAATGATTTTAGACCGAGAGTTTAGGGCCCTGTTGGTGACCTAACAGGAGCCTGCAAGTGCTGTCAGTTTAGCCAGACCCCACTTCTACTCACAGCGCTGCCTTGAGACCACCTGTTTAACCCCAGACCCAACACACTGGAGGCACTTGTAAATATCACCGTCCTCCCCTTTCAGCATGCTGGCAGGTTGTAAGAAAGAGGTACTAACTCTGCAGACAGTCCATGCTCCTCCTGTAACCACACTTATTATTAACTTGAGATGAGAAAGACACAGACAGGTTACCATAGTGGTGACGGCTTCGCCAGCTGACCTCTGGTGTCACTCAGATGTACTTCCAAGAGAAAGCAGAACATCCAACTTTCAGAATCTCTGGGTTCGCAAATGATGTCTAGATCCTTGGTTGATCTAAAGGTTTGTCTAGATTTTTCTGTCTACTAAAAAAAAAAAAGCACAACATGAGAGCTGTGAGTTCAGTTTTTTGGGGGGCTTATTGAGTACTGTAGCCCGGGAGAGAGCCTCCTGGCACAGAAGACCTGCTCCAAAGTACTGGGAAAGGGTGTCAGTATATATGTGATCTTGGTGAAATGGGTTCATGTAATCAAGCACTCACCTAGCTAGAAGGTTGCTGCTGGTCATAAGGAACAGATGTCGTTGTTAATTATTTTAGCACTAGGTATAAGTAGATGCAAGAATTTAGGTTCATAAAATTTTCCCCTGAAAATACGATCTTAAAGGCTTGTTCTGCTGGATTAGCCCCGTACACAGAGAGCCTCCTTCCTGATCTCATCTTTGAGCTCTTTTCAGGGTTTCTTAAAGGTTAGCAGTTGCAGTGTCTAGTGGCTTAACCCTTGTAGAGCCTAATGATGAGTGATATTCTTTAGTTTGCACCTCCAAAAAGAAAGTCCAGTTCCAGGTGACCAGACACCTCACAGATCTCGATGGTGGTTTCCCACACGTTCTTGGGTTCTAACCTGATGAGCAGTGCAGTTGCCACCTGAACAGCCATTTCTATGTGAAAATTCCCAACTGAGGCTGTTAAAAATAAGTTCTCTCATTGCAAATACTAAGAATCTGTGGCTTAATGCTAAGTAATTTTGTGTTGCTTGCAAGTGCATTCTCAAGTCCTAGGAGGCAGAAGTATTATACTGTAATTTTTTTTTTTAATATTCTTAAAGTCTTCCAGAATTTGGTACAGTGTTCTGGGAAAATAGTTGTTTCATGAATCATGCTGTGCATACTTACTTAACCCAGTTACCAAGTCTCATTATATTCTGGCGAAACATATGGTAAGGAAGCAAAATTTGTCTCTTTGGCATGAGGATTATTTTAGCCTGGTTGTTTGTGAGAAACATCTCAGGAAGAGCTTTACCTGATAAACTGCCTTAAAGGGGGCCCATCCCAAGAAGAGAGTGGTCACCAGAGCCAATTGTAGGGAATATGAGCTCAGTGTGATTGATGGTGGTGGGGGATGAGGGGAAACTCAGCAAACCCTGTTTGATCAAAGACCTCTTTGTATCCCATTGTCCCTCAATAGTATGGCAAACATTTGTTTACCAAGCATTTGTTTTTCCCTGTCTTCCTACAGGTCTGTCCCTCCTCTTGGAAGTCCCAAATCCCTACCCCTTTCTCCTTCTTTCTGATGCCATATAAGCCTCAATTGCCTGATTTGTCCTTGAGTCTCATTTTTCTTAGAGGGCCCCTTTTGTACATATTTAAATTGGATTTTCTCCTGTTCATCTGTCTCATGTCAGTTAAATTCGTGAACCAGCCAGAAGAACCTCAAAGAGTAGCAGAAAATATTTTCCTTTCCCAACAGTAGAAAAACCTACATGGGGTAAAACTTGGTAATAATCAAAAATTAGGGGGAAATGGGTTGGTATTCTAGATTATTGGAGGAAACAGATGAACTCACTCAAGAAAAAGAATCATTATTCTCAAAACATAAGAGGTTACATGTTATAACCTCTGGAGGTACAAGCCACACAATATGAGGCTGTATAAGTTAAATGTAAGTGGAGAATCCCTCAGAGGATTCATCCACACCATTATAATTTTATGCCAGACTTCAGACTCCTTCAGAGTATACAGGCTTCACCCAGCATTATGGAGAAGGAGTATTACTTCTGGGGTTTCCCAAGTGGCTCAGTGGTAAAAAAAAAAAAAAAAAAAAAATCCCCCTGCTAATGCAAGAGATGTATGTTCCATGCCTGGATTGGGAAGATTCCCTGGAGGAGGAAATGGGAACCCACTCCAGTATTCTTGCCTGGAAAATCCCATGGACAGAGGAGCCTGGTGGGCTTCAGTCCATGGGGTTTCAAAGAGTCGGACCTGACTGAGCAACTGAGCGCACACATTTACATTATCTCTTCTGCTCTCTATACCTTCTGATTAGCTCCTAATGTGGTTCCAATCAAACCATCAGTTGTTTTTTAATATTTTTTAAACATTTATTTATTTACCTGGCTATGTTGTGTCTTAGACCAGGAACACTGGATCTTTCTTTGCAGTGTGCTGCTCTCTAGTTATGTTGCATGGGCTCAGTTGCCCCATGGTGTACAGGATCTTAGTCCCCTGACCAGGGATCAAACACCCATCACCTGTACTGGAAGGTGGATCCTTAACCACTGGACCACCAGGGAAGTCCCCAGATCATCAGTTTTAATCAAAGACTTTTGCCTTGAAACAAATAAAGAGCTCCATCATTTTCACATTGAAAATTAAGTCAAGAGGAGAGAAGAAGGAATGGTGTAACCGTGGAGCAAAATGTATGTATTATCTCCTTTTTATTGAGTACAAAATAGTCATGAGTCACTGATGACACATAAACCAGAAACACCCATTACCTAGGAAAAAGAAGCATTGAACTGCCTATTATCTTGAACATGTGTTTTGCTCACCCGCCTAGGAAAATGCTTTTGAATGCAGCATCATCAGTGATTGGCAGAGAATAAATATATTGTTCCTGTATAGCTTTGAAAGATTAAAAGGTATATTAAGAAATAATTTAAAGGTAATAGTGTACATAGTGATTTCTCTTCAATTTGTGTAAATAATCAGTAACCAGAGTGGGGAAAAAAGAAAAAGCTCTCTTTGATAATACACATTGTTATGCAGAGTATCTGTCATTTTAGCATAATCAGATGAATTTTTGTTTGCAAATTATAAATTATTCAGAAAGCTTCTTATTACAGTTATGTGGCTGTTTACTGTGGGAGGGAGAGCACACTTCATTTTCCTGATGTACACTCTAAAAACGGAGACAAAATAAAGCGTTTGGCACATTTAGTGGGAGTGCCTGTTCCAAGCTAAATACAAAAGGAAGACAAATGCAATAATTGAGCTGCGTTTATGAAACCAAAACATAATTGCATTCAAGGATCCTGAGGCTGGTTCTTCATGTGTAACTGGCTTTGCATAATCAACTCCAAGAGAGTGTGTCCATCCGCTCTGCGCTTGGAGCTGGGGTCATTGTCCCCATTGAAGGTCACCACGCAGCTCCGACAGGAGCAAGCACCGTGTCCGAAAGCAACCTGCCACTTTGAGAAGCAATCAAGCAGTTTCCACGGCGCTGATTGCCTCCAACTTCACCTCGAGGCATTTAACAGAGTGACAGCCTGGTCTTGATTAATCAGCAGAGGCACTAATGAATCAGCCTTGCCCGAGGTTTCCTGCGCTCTCTGATTCCTAACTGCCTCTTTAGTGAATAACTCGGGGCCTCAAGTGAGCTTCACACTGGCAGTCCCACTTCTGCCTGGCCAGAGACACTTGATGACAGAAGAAAAAGTCCTGCTAAGTGGTGAGTTCCTGTTTGTTATTTCTCAAAATGCACCTCATAAATATTTAACTTGAGAGAGCGAGACGCGCGGAGATTGGGTTAGGATTTCAGGCTGAGAACGTGACTTGCTCAAGCACTGTGTCCCATCACGATGGACGCAAGAGAATCAGGAACACTGTATGTGCAGCTCCCAATGTGGTCTGAGCATATAACAGGCGCTGTTTCAATGCATGCCTAATCAGCGTTCTGAATCTGGCAAGGTAATAAAAAATGGAAGGAGACCCCCTGAGCTCTTTACATTGAATTTACAGTTTACATTGAACTCTTCAGAAGCACAGCCTGAGACATCACTCACATTCAAGTGATGCATTTGGGGATGTGATCCCAAAAAACCCTAGGAAATGAGCAGGGAAGAGAGACACCAGTTCATTTCAGTTCACTGGCTCAGTCGTGTCTGACTCTTTGCGACCCCATAGACTACAGCACGCCAGGCCTCCCTGTCCATTGCCAAATCCAGGAGTTTACTCAAACTCATGTTCATCGAGTCGGGGATGCCATCCAACCATCTCATCCTCTGTTGTTCCCTTGTCCTCCTGACTTCAATCTTTCCCAGCATCAGGGTCTTTTCCAGTGAGTCAGTTCTTCACATCAGGTGGCCAAAGTATTGGAGTTTCAGCTTCAGCACCAGTCCTTCCAATGAATATTCAGGACTGATCTCCTTTAGGATGGACTGATTGGATCTTCTTGCAGTCCAAGAGACTCTCAAGAGTCTTCTCCAACACCACAGTTCAAAAGCACCATTCTTGGGTGCTCAGCTTTCTTTATAGTCCAACTCTCACATCTATACATGACCACTGGAAAAACCATAGCTTTGACTAGATGGACCTTTGTTGGCAAAGTAATGTCTCCAAAGTTATGACACCAGAGGGAAGGTCAAAGACAGAGTTTGTATCATCCACTAGATTGCCACTGTGCTCCACTGATGCTCACTGCCACCAAAGCACTCCAAAAACTGGTGAGGACAAGCACTCAGAGTTGTCCCCAGGGACAGAACTGCAGGAGGTTAATCCTCCAGCTCCTTCAGCCCCTGATGAAGCTGGGGGTGGAGTTCTGGATTCATCTCACCACAGGTTCATCTGCCACACACCTGAGCAGCCCGGGCTCTGTCACTCGAGTAAAACTTCAGGCAAAGAGTTACAGGTAATGGGAGTTGGTGACCCAAGGAAATACAGGTAGGTATCCACAGCATGTGCTTCAGCTGAAAAACCAGTTTATGCCTGCATTAAAAAAAAAAAAAAGAAATGTATCAGCCCAGTGGTCCCCAACCACTTGAGTTAAAATCCATATTGGTTTGCCTCCTCTGAACACTCTGAGTGGTATCTAGATCCACAGCTCAGACGTCTACTGAGAGGCAGGAGAAAATTGGGTGTGATCTAAAACACCTCTCCTAGATAAATGCACAAAACAGATTCCTACCCTTAGATACATGAGATGGATGGCAGTTGTTTCATGTATGTCTGTGGTGTCTCTAGGTGATACTGGTACTGGCGACCCCAGATACATCTTCTTGTAGCAGAACCCTGGCCAAGTGTACAGGGGCAAACAGGTGGTCACAGCTAAACCAGGTTTCTGCTTGGATCTGAGTCTGGACTCATATACTGGTGCCCATGTGGACTGTTCTGATCCACTCCTAGACCCAGCTATATTTGACTCAACGTGTGCAAACCCAAGTACAACCATCCTGTGAAAATGAACACTTCAAATATCAGTGAAGAAGAGCCCCCCAAACTAGCATCTAGTCCCCCAAGCTAGCATTCTCTTGCTCAATAATACATTCTCTTTTTCTCAAGTAAACTATTTCTTTTACATTTAATCTTAGAAAATATTTCATAGGACATGGTAACTTGCTATTATAAATCAGTCTTTTCATAGAATTTTCCACCACATAAAATTATACAAACAGTGTTCATACTACACATTTAATGTGCCAAAGCTATGTTGTTGTTTAGCGGCTAAGTCATGTCTGACTCTTTTGCAACCCCATGGACTATAGCCCACCACACTTCTCTGTCCATGGGATTTCCCAGGCCAGAATACTGGAGTAGGTTGCCAGGGGATGTTCCCAACCTAGGGATCAAACCTGCATCTCTTGCATTGGCAGGTGGATTCTGTAACACTGAGCCTCCTGGGAAGCCTCCTGACAAAGTTATACATTGAAATACATTGCGAAATCCACAGTGACTATCCAACCAGCGCCATTCATCGGAGCCAAAAGAAACTACTACAATAAGCAAAGCCTCTTGCTTCTCATTAGTTATTGCTTTTGCAGTTGGAATTGGAGTCCAGGCTTTTCACTTCCTGTTCTCAATGGTTATTTAGAGATCCTGAGGGCAATTAAAGAGCTCTTGCTTTCCATTCTAGAAGGGACTAGATTTGGTGGCAATTAAAATGTTAGGATCCCTGAAACAAATAGCTTCCTGTTTGTGTCCCATTAGGATGTAAGTGCCAGTCTGAATCTACGAAGATCTTGGTGGTCTGTACCCTAGGTGCCTAATTGACTCTCTCTCCACATGCTGCAACCAAATAATTAGAACAAACAAAACATGGAACATTTTTACCTCCAAACCGCCTGCTTCCTGAGCCTTCCTAATTCATCCTTGAGCAGTTGGATACAAGATATCCTGAGAAACTGGGGGACTTCTGGGATCAAGTGGGTCAAAACAAAAACAAAAAACTTCCTGCCGCAAAGGCTACAAAGAGAAAGAAGGCCATTTTTTCAAGTCTTCAGGTGCCGCCTACCTCACCTAAATTGTCCATGTAAATTACTTGCAAGATGTGATCGCTTTGAACTTTCCTTGGAATTGTTTAGGTAAAAGATTTATCTAAAGATTTTTCAGAAAAACTTACACTTCAGAGATTCCTATTTCATATCTTAAAGAGTTGATGAGTATAAATCTGCTCACATATTGTGCCCTCCTTACCCCCTCTTGATGCCTGCACTCCCACTTGCCTCGTTCACATGAAATTTAAGTCTTTTGCACATTTTCTGCTCCCAGATGTTCCTATGGATATACGGGAGGGCCCAGAAAAGAAGCTGAATGTCTCAATGTCACAGATGCTACGTATGTTTGCAGAAAATGTGGACCGTTCACCTATGGGAAACCATTCCCATGTGTAGTCATCTTAGATTGATGCACTTCCCTGCAGTTGGCCGTAAAGTGTTGTGATGGAGGAAAGGTTTTTCTCACCAAGAAGTCCTTTAAGCTACTAGTGGAGTGTTTCCAGTCCGTTAGGATGTGGACTCTGGGTTGATTGAAATGCTTGTTTACCTAGTTCTGGCCATAGAACCCTGAAGTTGCCTTTCAATAGTGTCACCTCTAAATTCATATCTAATCAAAACCTCAGTCCAGTAATGAGTTAAATCCAATGATGAGTAACCTTACAATAAGAGGAGATGATGCACAAAAGGAAGATAACCATGTAAAGATGGAGGGGGAGATTGGAGTGATGCACCGAGAAGCCAGGAGATCAAACCAGTCTATCCTAAAGGAAATCAAACCTGAATATTCATTGGAAGGACTGATGCTGAAGCTGAAGCTCCAATGACTTGGCCACTGGATGTGAAGAGCTGACTCACTGGAAAAGACCCTGATTCTGGGAAAGATTGAAGGCATGAGGAGAAGGGGACAACAGAGGATGAGATAGTTGGATGGCATCACCAACTCAGTGGACATGAGTTTGAGTAAACTCTGGGAGATGGTGAATGACAGGGAAGCCTGGCATGCTACAGTCCATGGGGTCACAGACAGCTGGACATAACTTAGTGACTGAACAACAACAACAGCAGCCTACAACCAAGGGATGGCAAGGATTGCTGGGAGTCAGCAGATGCTGGCACAGGCAAGAAAGTATTCTTCTTTAGAACCTTCAGAGAGAACCTTGATGAAGACTTGATTTTGAACTTCTGGCCTCCAGAAGTTCCTCAGTTCCTAGTCATCCTCAGGAAACTCAATAACAATGTAAAAAGAATTTGCTGTTGTTTAGTCGCTAAGTTTTGTCCGACTCCTTGCGACCCCATGGGCTGTAGCCCACCAGGCTTCTCTCTCCATAGGGTTTCCCAGGCAAGAATACTGGAGTGGGTTGCCATTTCCTTTTCTAGAGGATCTTCCTACATCACCTGCATGGGCAAGTGGATTCTTTACCACTGAGCCACCTATATTGTCATTATTTATTATTCCTATCCATGATATTTTTTAAAAAGATAGAGATTTTAATCACTCAAAACAGACAAATGTTAAATTTTAAAATTCTTTTTCAGTGGGAACCAAATATCCATATTTATTAAGAACTATCAATGGAACACTGATGATCTAATGAATTCATTTTCATTTTCTTATTTTGAGGAGTTACCCCCGCCCTTGTATATTCCACAGGATGACCTTTCAGGTTTCAACTTTTGTGCCTCTGTTGCTCTTTCCCTGGAAGAAATTAGCCGGCCTTTCACATTTTCTGAAGGAGGCATCAGCTAGGGTCCATAGAAAAAGTAATGGCTTAGAAACCTTGATGAATGCCAGTTCTCCCAGGGCACATCAACCCTGAGTGTGCTTGTGTATGCATGGAGAAAATGGCAGATTTGAATAAACATCCTGAAACATGTTGACAGAGTTCCAGAACCTGCTGGCCATCCGCACTTATTTGTACTTTCTTTGTGCTGTATCGAGCTCTTCGAACACTAAAGTTAGCTCTTTCATTAACTGCATAGGGAGAAAAGTTTCCAGGTTACAAATGACCCAGCTGCATTCATTAAAAAAATGACTTATTTAGCCCTTACTTTGTACAAAGCATGACACAAACTCTGGGATAGATACAGAAATTACCCCCTGCTCTCAAAGACTTTATAGAATATTCAGATAGAAAGACACATGATAAATCATGATAGGATGGTAGAATGAGTCATAAAGTAATTTTAGAGGGCATCCTTGTATTCATGGATATCTGAGTATACCTTGAAGACTAGAGGGTCTTTCTGCCAATAATCTAGTTGCACGTGTGCTTGAGAAGCATTTAGCAAAATAGCTCAAATCTCAAGGGAAAGGATCAAACCATAGCAGTTTGATCTGAGAATAAATTCTGAGAATCATCAGCTATTTTGAAGGAAGCTCAAGGAAGGTGGATTAGATGATCACACAACCCCTTTCCTATGAACTTATACTTAATTTCAGGATCAGAGGCTGCTAAGTCGCTTCAGTCGTGTCCGACTCTGTGCGATCCCATGGACTGCAGCCTACCAGGCTTCTCCGTCCATGGGATTCTCCAGGCAAGAACACGAGTGGGTTGCCATTTCCTTCTCCAGTGCATGAAAGTGGAAAGTGAAAGTGAAGTCGCTCAGTCGTGTCTGACTCTTAGCGACCCCATGGACTGCAGCCTACCAGGCTCCTCCATCCATGGGATTTTCCGGGCAACAGTACTGGAGTGGGGTGCCATTGCCTTCTCCAGGGTCAGAGGAATGGTTGCTAAAAACTGAAAGAGCTACAGCACCTAAATCTTAGGAGGCAGAAGTTAGAAGTTCAAGTACTATTGCTTTCAGAGATTATAAACAAAGGTTGAAAGGCTTCAGCATGAGCAACGTTGGAACAATTTCTTTATGGCTTCCAAGGTGGCAGGAGACAGCTCCTAGAGCAGTACTGACAGGGAGTTTGGTATATTGCTTTGTCATTTACATTGGTCCTTTGCACCATCTTCAAAATCCTCAGCTCCATCTTTGTGCAGCTAATGGTGAGAAATAAAATGGAAGATGCCACACAGACAGAAAAAAATTGTTTACATGAACCGAGTAGATATGAGGCAGCCCCAGGTCTTACAGAAATAGTTGAGGGGAGAAAATTTCAAAGGTCTGGAGGTGCTGCAATTGCAGTAATAATAGAACCATAAGGACTATTTTGTGGTTCTCTTACTGAAAAGTCAAGTCAGCCTTTATTCTCAATGTAGTAATGATCTTAAAAGGTCAGTTTTCATTCCAATCCCAAAGAAAGGCAATGCCAAAGAATGTTTAAACTACAGCACAATTTTCTCATCTCACATGCTAACAAAGTAATGCTCAAAATTCTACAAGCCAGGCTTCAACAGTACATGAACCATGAACTTCCAGACGTTCAAGCTGGATTTAGAAAAGGCAGAGGAACCAGAGATCAAATTGCCAACATCTGCTGGATCATCAAAAAAGCAAGATAATTCCAGGAAAACATCTATTTCTGCTTTATTGACTATGCCAAAGCCTTTGACTATGTGGATCACAACAAACTGTGGAAAATTATTCAAGAGATGGGAATACCAGACCAGCTGACCTACCTCCTGAGAAATCTGTATGCAGGTCAGGAAGCAACAGTTAGAACTGGACATGAAACAATAGACATGGTTCCAAACAACATTGGTTTGGAACAACAACATTGGTTCCAAATCACGAAAGGAGTATGTCAAGGCTGTATGTTGTCACCCTGCTTAGTCAACTTATATGCAGAGTACATCATGAGAAACACTGGGCTGGAGGAAGCACAAACTGGAATTAAGATTTTCAGGAGAAATATTAATAACCTCAGATATGCAGATGACACCACAATTATGGCAGAAAGTGAAGAAGAACTAAAGAACCTCTTGATGAAAGTGAAAGAGAAGAGTGAAAAAGTTAGCTTAAAACTCACCATTCAGAAAACTTAGATCGTGGCATCTGGTCCCATCACTTCATGGAAAATAGATGAGGAAGCAATGGAAACAGTGAGAGACTTTATATATTTATGTATTTATTGGCTCCAAAATCACTGCAGATGGTGACTGCAGCCGTGAAATTAAGAGATGCTTGCTCCTTGGAAGAAAAATTATGACCAACCTAGACAGCATATTAAAAAACAGAGGCATTACTTTGCTAACAAAGGTCCATCTAGTCAGAGCTATGGTTTTTCCAGGAGTCATGTATGGATGTGAGAGTGGACTACAAAGAAAGCTGACCGCCGAAAAATTGATGCTTTTGAACTGTGGTGTTGGAGAAGACTCATGGGAGTTCCTTGGACAGCAAGGAGATCCAACCAGCCTATTCTAAAAGAAATCAGTCCTGAATATTCATTGGAAGGACTGATGCTGAAGCTGAAACTCTAAGACTTTGGCCACCAGATGTGAAGAACTGACTCATTTGAAAAGACTCTGATGCTGGGAAAGATTGAGGGTGGGAGGAGAAGGGGATGACAGAGGATGAGATGGCTGGATGGCATCACCAACTCAGTAGACATCAGTTCAGTTCAGTTGCTCAGTTGTGTCCAACTCTTTGCGAGCCCATGAATTGCAGCACGCCAGGCCTCTCTGTTCATCACCAACTCCCAGAGTTCATTCAAACTCACGTCCACCAAGTCAGTGATGCCATCCAGCCATCTCTGTCGTCCCCTTCTCCTCCTGCCCCAATCCCTCCCAGTATCAGAGGTCTCTGCTTTTGAATATGCTATCTAGGTTGGTCATAACTTTCCTTCCAAGGAGTAAGCGTCTTTTTAATTTCATGGTTGCAATCACCATCTGCAGTGATTTTGGAGCCCCAAAAAATAAAGTCTGACACTGTTTCCACTGTTTCCGCATCTATTTGCCATGAAGTGATGGGACCAGATGCCATGATCTTCGTTTTCTGAATGTTGAGCTTTAAGCCAACTTTTTCATTCTCCTTTTTCACTTTCATCAAGAGGCTTTTTAGTTCCTCTTCACTTTCTGCCATAAGGTGTCATCTGCATATCTGAGGTTATTGATATTTCTCCCGGCAATCTTGATTCCAGCTTGTGCTTCTTCCAGCCCAGCGTTTCTCATGATGTACTCTGCATATAAGTTAAATAAGCAGGGTGACAATAGACATGAGTTTGAGTAAACTCCAGGAGTTGGTGATGGACAGGGAGGCCTGGGGTGCTGCAGTCCATGGGGTTGCAAAGAGTAGGACATAACTGAGCAACTGAACTGAACTGAATACCTGAGAAACAGGTGTATGTACACAAAGGAATGTAAAATAGGTGTACTAAGACTCAAGTCTGTGCAGGAAAGTGTGTGATTCTTTTCACTTGAAGTAATCAGGAAAGGTTTCATAAGATAAGGAGAAACTGAGCAAATATTTGTGAAACTGTACAACTCAGACTGAAACTAGAACCCACAGTCTTTTAACTGAGATTGCTTACTGGCCTCAGGACTTAAAGAAGCTTGGGTTCTTGATGTCTTGTCACAGACAGAATTCAGTGAGAGACAAAGCGATAGGTAAGAAGTGGGTTTATTTAGAGAACACACTCCACTAACAGAGTGTGGGCCGACTCAGAAGGTGAGAGGTCCTGAAATGTGGGTGGTTAGTTTTTATGAGATCAGATGTAAAATAAACATAGAGTAGACTCACCACTTCTCAGGCATTAAATTGAACCACATACATTTCACATTTTCAATGAGGATGGGAAGAAAGGCAGTAAAATTTTCAGAGCCAGTGTAGACAACCTTGTGGAAAAGTCTGGGACTGTGTCGATCTAAAGTCCTCAGTTCTAAGTACTGTGTCGTTTACTATCTCTGTGACCTTTAGAAAGTTCTCTGAATTATCAGTTTTCTCATCAGTGAAAAGGGATAGATGATACCTAGACCAATGTGCTACTGTATTGATTATGGAAGCTGTTATTTGTAAAAATCTTAGCCTAATCCTTCACATTCGGGAAACACAATACTAAAATGTTATTATTACTGTTGTTATATTGTTTGTTTAGAGAGCCTTATGGTAATCATAAATTAGTGACTATACATACTATAAAAATGCATGATAAAGAGCTTAAGAGATAAATTGTAAGGGGAGAAACCAAAATAATTGGATGAAACTCATGATGAATAAAAAGTAAATATATCTGGCTGTTGTTCTCTTTGTTGTTGTTATTGTTGTTTAGTCACTAAGTCCTGTCCAATTCTTTGTGACCCCATGGACTATAACCCATCAGGCTCCTCTGTCCATGGGATTTCCCAGGTAAGAATACTGGAGTGGTTGCTCTTTTCTTCTCCAGGGGATCTTCCTGATCCAGGGATTGAAACTGTGCCTCTCCTGCATTAGCAGGCAGATTCTTCCCACCAAGGAATCCCCTAACCAGTGTTAATTTTGGTCTACCATAAGACATTTTTAGTATCTTCAATATTAAAGTAGTCAACATTAAAATAAAAATATTAAACAACAAACACTGATTTTTAACATTTGTAGTTTGTGGTACTAAGTGGAGTATTATATTGTTTAAATAAATTGGTCATTTAAAAAAATATCTTACTATATTTTTTTAACTCAAACTGATTTTCACTGTTACTCCATTGAAATTTGAAACACAGACTGAAAATTGGAAACATCTAAACTTTCAACAAACCTTAATTATTTGAAGCAGCTAAATATCCAAAAATGTGTTCATTGCTTACATAAAACATGAAAGCCTACAAAATAATGTGTATGGAATAACCCAATTTTGTTGAAAGACCACCATATACACATTTTGTCTGTCCCTCTATTCTGACACTGTCAATCTGTCCATCTCTCTTAGACATCACCCATGCAAATAGAAAAAAAATAGTGGGTAGGATTGGAGATATTCTTTGTATTCTACTTTGCATGTCAGTGTTAACATTTCTTCCTGTAAATACTATGTATGTCTCAAAACCCCCAAAATTAAACCCTTAAAATTTCTTTTTAAACAAAAATTGTAATAATTCCTATTATATTTAGTTTCATAATGTATGTAAACATTGCCTGTTAAAGGCCTTTAGGTTGTGCCCTGCTCTTTTTGGTAGACCTGTTGTCAATCACCTGTGTCAATTCTCTAATTGGGAGCCTTTTTGTATCACTTCCTCTTTTATCTGCCATTTTAGTTCCCCTGTGTCATAAATTGCTAGACCAGGTTCACTCTAAGCCAGGAGCACTCAGAGTGTCTGCTAGCGAAGGAATTAACTTCTAATGAATAAGAAATCCTAGTCCAGACCCCGGGGGCACCATTAAGAGAGACAGCTTCAATACAGCTTCAGTAAGTCTCTGTTCTGTAAAGATCAAGCTGGACTAATGTCCATAAACAGGAAAGAGCATTAATTTGAGTCTTATTTGTACTTACCACAAAGTATAACCATTTATCAGCTTAAGTAAACGAGTCTGTGACTTGCCAGCTACTTTCTTTGTGTGAGCACATTAAACCTAGCAGGCCCTTGAAAATAGCTATAAAAAAAGACCGAACAATTAATTTTACATGAATTTCAAAACCTTTATTTGAAATTTCTTTACACCAAGTAATGGGCTTAGTGCAGAGAGCATGGAGAAACAAATGAGCAAGGCAAGTCTAGTTTTAAGGGGCTCCTAATCTAGCAAGGGAGAGAACTAGTGGTGACTCAGAAGGTAAAGAATCTGCCTGCAATGCCGGAGACCTGGGTTCAATACCTGGAGAAGGGAATGGCTACTCACTCCAGTATTCTCGCCTGGAGAATTCCATGGACAGAAGTTAGCTACAGACCACGGGGTCACAAAGATTCGGACATGACTGAGTGATTAACACCTTCACTTCACTTTCAGTCTAGCAAGGGAGAAAAGTAATTAATGTGCTGTTAAAAAATACTTTAGTGAATATAGGAAATACAAGCACATTCAATTTAACTCAGGACCCTATCCTTAATGAAGAAGCAAACATGTAGATATACAGCTACAAACCAAGGTGGGACCCCTGATATGAAATGGTGAGAGCATTTGTGTGTGTGTGTGTGTGTGTGCTCAGTCGTGTCTGACTCTGTGATCCTATGGACAGTAGCCCCCCAAGCTCCTCTGTCCATGGAATTTTCCAGGCAAGAATACCAGAGTGAGTTGCCATTTCCTCCTTCAGGGGATCTTCCTGACCCAGGGATCGAACCCACAGATCTTGTGTCTCCTGCATTGGCAGGCAGATTCTAAACCACTGTACTACCTCCAAAAGTGAGAGCATCCTTTACTCTGATGATATTTCTTCCAAAATTCCATAACCTCAGTCTAATTGCAAAAAAAACTAACAACCAAAAAAGATAAACCTAAACTGAGGGGACGATCCACAAAATACCTGGTCATTCCTCTTTGGATGTATCAAGGTCATGTAAAACAAGAAAAATCCAGAGAAACTCTCACAGTCCAGGGGAGATAGAAGAAACATGATAACTAAATGCAATAAGGGGTCCTGGATAGGATCCTGGAAAAGAAAAAAAAAAAAAAGCACGTTATTGGAACATCTGATGTTGGTATGCACCCCGCAGACTTGCAAGCCTTGGAATTTCCCAGCCTCACTGCCTAAGAAATAACCCAGAGAAAAGGACAACATTATCAGTGGTTTATTGGGTAGGGGATCTTACACATCTGAAACAAAAGTGCTTTCCCCCCACCCTGTACAGCAGACCACAGACAGGACACAGCAGCAGTCTTCGCTACTCTGGGAAGAAGGAGGCTACCATTTATAAGGAGGGTTGACATCAGGCTGGCTCATAAGTTACCAGGGAAACCAGTGACTGGGGCAGAAGGCAAGCATGTAGGCAGTAACTGATTCAGCCCTTTAATTTGAAGGGTTGGAGAATCATGTGAATGAGCAGAGACTGATGGAGCAGGGGCTACACAGAGAACAAAATCGCCATATTGAATCACCTGATGGTACACCCGATGAAATCAGAATAAAACCTGATGTTTATAGTCAAGTACTAAGGTCGGTTTCTTAGATCTGATGAGTGCACCACAATAATTCAAGATAATGATGTCAGGCATAGATAAAAGCAGTGAGGCATATATGGGAACTCTCTGTATCTTTGCAATTTTGCAGTAAATCGAAAATTATTCCAAAATTGAAAGTTTATCCAAAAATAAATATGGTAAGTGATACAAGGTGTTTACAAGGATAGTTTCTAGGTTTCTCTTCAATTCTGTAAAGTTATATACAAAGTACTGAGGGAACTTCTTGGTGTGATAAATTCTACCTAGCGATTCAGGAAAAACTTTACTGAAGAGATATAATTGTTGCTGGGTAAGAAGTTGCAGGCTTCCCTGGTGGCACAGTGGTACAGAATCCACCTGCCAATGCAGGAGACCCAGGAGATGTGGGTTCGATCCCTCAGTCAGGAAGATCCCCTGGAGTAGGAAACGGCAACCCACCCTGGGAAATCCATGGACAGAGGAACCTGGCGAACACCATGGGTCACAGGCAAGAATACTGTGTTATACAAGTCCTACCCACTCCAGTATTCTCGCCTGGTTCATGGGTCACAAGAGTCAGACACGACTGAATAACTGAACAATAATAACTCCCAACTCACTGAGGAGTCTGTAAGGCTTTAAAGGCACACAAACACACATACACATGGGCACAAAGATTAGTAGAAAAACAAATTGCATGTTTGAGCTCCAGAAGAAATCATATTAGCTGAAGCTGTGTTAGGATGTTCATGGCTATCTTATCCAATAGGGCTGGAATCAAGTCCCAAGGGCCCATAATACTTTTATTGATAAAAAAAAACATATCAATTTCTTTAAAAATCAGAAGAAAATGAAAGAACTTTTAGCTCTATGAAAATGTTTTAATATACATTTTAATATAGTTAACTTTACAACAAAGTAGTAGTAAATATACTTTAATATTTACTATTTTTTTAATTGGGCTTCCCTGGTGGCTCAGCGGGTAAAGAATCCACCTTCCCTGTGGGGGACCTGGGTTCTATCCCGGGGTTGGGAAGATCCCCTGGAGAAGGGAAAGGCTCCCCACTCCAGTATTCTTGCCTGGAGAATTCCATGGACTATATAGTCCTACCCATCCAGTATTCTTGACTGGAGAATTCCATGGACTGTATAGTCCATGGGTTGCAAAGAGTTGGACACAACGGAACAACTTTCACATGTCACGTTTTTTTAATTACAAAGGGACCTAGGAAATTTATGTAGCATCCTGGTGGTGTTTATTTGCACTATCTTGTATCTAGAGACCCATCTTTTTCCAGGAGGAAAAAATTCAATGAAATCGCTTTCATATATAATTTTAACATGTTTGTCTTTACAATAATAGTCATAAGATATACTTTTCAATAATTTTTGGAGGCAGGCATTCACAAAGATATAAGTGCCAAAAACTCATAAATCCCAGAAGATGCCCTGGGTGTTATTGCATGTGCTTCATTTTCATTGAGAGGTCAGCCAGATAATATTAAGATTGAATTAATTCAACCTAATGAGCTGTTTTAGTAATGTAACATAATTAAATATTTATTAAAAAATTATTGTTTAAAGAAATTAGATCTAACAAACATCCACACACACACACACACACCTTTTTTTTTTCAGGCGGGGGGAGACAGTATTCTACGAAATTTCTCTATTCTTTGTATCATCTCCTTTTTTCTTTGACTGTTCTAATCCTTATTTATTCTATGCTTTATTCTTGACATCACTGCCTTAAAAATAGGGAGGTAGTTAAGGATTTAAAATTAAATGAATATGTGAGCAATTTTCTTGATTTAAACTAACTTGCATCTAATCTATTAATCAGTAAACACTAACATGTGTTAATATGCATGAGTTAGGAGGAGAATCTAAATCAGTTTACTTAATTTAATCATTCAATTTACTTTTTAACTTGCAGAGAGCTGATACTAACACAAGTTTATGTAACCCTTCACAAAGAAAAGCAAAGATAATAATTCTGTGTTAATCACACATTTCGATAAGTTATGGTCTGAAAACACTGATACCCCCAAAATGCTGTGTGTGATATGTTGGAGAATTTTACCATATTGTTGCTGGTTTCTGTACTGTCTTATATAAGACAGTAAAGTGTCTGCCTGCAATGCGGGAGACCCAAGCTTGATCCCTGGGTCAGGAAGATCCCCTGGAGAAGAAAATGACAACCCACTCCAGCATTCTTGTGTGGAAAATCCCATCAGTGGAGGAGCCTTGCAGGCTACAGTCCATGGGGTTGCAAAGAGCTAGACATGACTGAGCCACTTCACTTTCATTATTTTAAATTAACTTTTCCATATTTCTATCAGACTTAGACCCTCTACCTATCCTTATTCAAGAATGAAACCATCATAGCACGTCAGAGCTGGTCTTAAGAACAAAGGAAGGAGGTAAAAATTTATGTGGAAGTTTTTAAGAGTCCCCACCCATCATCTCTAAATATACCACACACACACACACACACACACACACACACTCCTTTTGGCTAACATGTTGTCTCTAAATGAAGTGAAAATACTACAAGAGAAAATATTACCCTCAATATTGTACCCCTTCTTTCCAGTATAAACATATTAACATATTGTCTTATAAAAATGAGAAAAGAATGAAGAAAGAATATTGCTCATTTAATTACTAAGTCACGCCCAACTGTTTGCAATCCCGTGGACTATAGCTTGCCAGGCTCCTCTGCCCATGGGATTTCCCATGCAAGAATACCAGAGTGGGTTGCCATTTCTTTCTCCACCTAACAGAAGGCTAAGTAATCCTTCATGAAACATGAAGGATTTCATGTTAAAAAGAACAGACTCAACAATAGAAAGAGTGGTAGGAAAGTTTATTCCTGTGTGGTTTCTTTGTGATTGATCTTGTGACAATGTTAGCTAATAGAAGATTAGCAAACAACTACCAAAGAATGAGCACAAACCTTAACTCAGAACAAGAGAATTCCAGTCTCACAGAAAGGCAATGCCAAAGAACGTTCAAACTACCGCACAATTGCACTCACCCTACACACTAGAAAGTAATGCTCAAAATTCTTCAAGCCAGGCTTCAACAGCATGTGAACTGTGAACTTCCAGATGTTCAAGCTGGATTTAGAAAAGGCAGAGGAACCAGAGATCAAATTGCCAACATCCACTGGATCATGGAAAAAGCAAGAGAGTTCCAGAAAAAACATCTATTTCTGCTTTATTGACTATGCCAAAGCCTTTGACTCTGTGGATCACAACAAACTGTGGAAAATTCTGAAAGAGATGGGAATACCAGACCAGCTGACCTGCCTCCTGAGAAATC
>NW_011495041.1:7941121-7941226 GCF_000754665.1 Bison bison bison
CATATGGCAACTCCATTTTTAGTTTTTTGAGTACTCTGCGTACTGTTTTACATAGTGGTGGCACCAATTAACATTCCCACCAACAGTGTAGGAGGGATGTAAGTT
>NW_011495041.1:7941326-7961076 GCF_000754665.1 Bison bison bison
AGCTGACCTGCCTCCTGAGAAATCTGTATTCAGGTCAAGAAGCAACAGTTAAAACTGGACATGGAACAACAGACTGGTTCCAAATCAGGAAAGGAATACATCAAGGCTGTATATTGTCACCCTGTTTATTTAACTTATATGCAGAGTACATCATGAGAAATCCAGGGCTGGATGAAGCACAAGCTGGAATCAATATTTCTGGGAGAAATATTGATGACCTCAGATATGCAGATGACACCACCCTTATGTCAGAAAGTGAAGAAGAACTAAAGATCCTCTTGATGAAAGTGAAAGAGGAGAGTGAAAAATTTGACATAAAACTCAATGTTCAGAAAACTAAGATCGTGGCATCTGGTCCCATCACTTCGTGGCAAATAGATGAGGAAACAATGGAAACAGTGACAGACTTTATCTTTTGGGCTCCAAAATCACTGCAGATGGTGATGGCAGTCATGATATTAAAAGACACTTGTTTCTTGGAAGAAAAGCTGTGACCAACTTAGACAGCATATTAAAGAGCAGCCAACAAAGATCCATCTAGTCAAACCTATGGTTTTTCCAGTAGTCATGTATGGATGTGAGATTTTGAGCATAAAGAAAGCTGAGCACTGAAAATTGGTGCTTTTAAACTGTGGTGTTGCAGAAGACTCTTGAGAGTCTCTTGGACTGCAAGGAGATCTAACCAGTCCATCCTAAAGGAAATCAGTCCCGAATATTCATTGGAATGGCTGATGTTGAAGCTGAAACTCCAATATTTTGGCCACCTGACATGAAGAACTGACTCATTGGAAAAGACCCTGAGGCTGGGGAAGATTGAGGGTGGGAGGAGAAGGGGACGACAGAGGATAAGATGGTTGGATGGCATCACCAAATTGATGGACATGAATCTGATTAAACTCTGGGAGTTGGTAATGGACAGGGAGGCCTGGCGTGCTGCAGTCCATGGGGTCAAAAAGAGTTGGACATGACTGAGGGTCAACTGAATTGATAACTGTGACATTGTTAGCTAATAGAAAATTAGAGACAGACTACCAAAGAATGAGCACAAAGCTTAACTCAGAACAAGAGAATTTGAATCCTGGCTCAACCACTTATCAGAGTGTGCCTCCTTTTGAGAGAACATTGGCCTCTCTAAGCCCTCATCTCCACCTCTGAAAATGAACATAATTGTAATCCCTTCCTTAGAAAGTTCTTACAAGGGTTAAATAAGTGAAGCAATATATGTAGAAAGCTCTTTGAACAAACAGTAGAACAGTCTACCCAAGTAATTACCACTTTGCTATTCATAATGTGTTATACATATGCATATGCACACATGTGTATGCATATATATTCTATAAATATTCGTTGAATATATGTGTATATGTATTACTTGTTTATCCCATATTATAAGACATATACAAGTAATTCAAATCCACTGGCACAAAACAAATCTCAGCCTGGAGTGTTGACTGCCCCAATAATGGACTATCCATTATTTATTAGGAAGCAGTAAGTGAAGAAAATGAAAAGCTTCTGGAGTCAGCAGAGGTTTGGGTTTTGCCAGGCCCCCTATTGATTCCCCTCTGAGCTGGGCCATTGCTCTCTTCACCAGTCATTAGCACTGTGGTCCAGAGGAAGAGCAACTTGTTTCCAAGGCTTGCATTAACCCCACCGTCTCCAAATTGTTTGCACATTTTCCCACTTTGATACAATCTAAAATCTATTTCCTCTCTAGAAACTCTGTTGAGCAAGGCACAACCGTAAGTCCGCGTCTTGTTTTGGATTGTGTCTAAATGTTCAGTTAGCTTTCAGATTAGCAGAGAGGAGATGCTATGGAGGCTTTGCATTCTCTCCTACATCAGTCAAGAGTTCTCTCTCATATTCCTGGAACATTCTGTGTTCGATCAAGCATTGATCCTATTCTTTTTTTAATTTACTTTATTGAAGTGTGTTTGATTTACAGCATTGTAATTTCTACTGTACAACAAAGTGACTCACTTATACATCTGTGTGCATTATTTTTCTTACTGTTTTCCATTATGGCTTGTCCCAGGATACTGAATGCAGTTCCCTGTGCTATGCAGCAGGACCTTGTTTACCCATTTTATATGGAATGGTTTCCATCTGTTAATCCCAAACTCCTAACCCATACCTCCCCTCTACCCTTCCCCCTTGGCAACCACAAGTTTCTTCTCTATGGGTAAGTCTGTTCCTGATTTGTGGATAAGTTATTTGCATCATATTTTAGATTCTACATATAAGTGATATCATATGGTATTTGTCTTTCTCTTTCTGAGTTACTTCATTTAGTATACTAATCTCTAGGTTCATCCATGTTGCTACAAATGGCATTATTTCATTCTTTTTTGGCATAGCATTTCATTGTATATACGTACCACATCTTTTTTATCCATTCATCAGTCGATGGATATTTAGGTTGTTTCCGTATCTTGGCTATTGTGATAGTGCGTATAAACATAAGGGTGCATGTATCTTTGTGAATTATAGTTTTGCCTGGGTGTATGTCCAGTAGCAGGACTGCTGGATCATATGGCAACTCCATTTTTAGTTTTTTGAGTACTCTGCGTACTGTTTTACATAGTGGTGGCACCAATTAACATTCCCACCAACAGTGTAGGAGGGTTCCCTTTTCTCCACATCCTCTCCAGTATTTGTTATTCATAGATTTTTTTTTTAATGATGTCCATTCTGACTGGTGTGAAGTGGCATATCATTGTAGTTTTGAAATGCATATCTCTAATAATTGGTGATGTTGAACATCTTTTCATTTGCCTGTTGGCCATCTGTGTGTTTTTGGAGAAATATCTATTTAGGCCTTCTCCCCATTTTTCAATTGGGTTATCGGTTTCTTTGTTGTTGAGTTGTATGAGCTGTTTGTATATTTTGAAAAGCATTGATCCTATTCCATGATGACTGCATTTTTAATTTTCTTTTCATTCACAATGTTTGGAATCATTTATGCAAGTGTCAAAATGCCTAAATAATAAAAAATGAATGCTACAGACTGAATGTGTCCTCTCAAAACTCATACTTTGAAATCCTGATGCTCAATGAAATGATATTAGGAGATAGGGACTTTGAAGGATATTAGGTCAGAAGAATGGCACTCTTATGAGGGGAACTATGGTTGTTCAGTCACTAAGTCATGCCTGGTTCTTTGCGACCCCGTGGAATATAGCAAGCCAGGCTCCTTGCGGTTCTCCAAGCAAGAATACTGGAGTTGGTTGCATTTCCCTCTCCAGAAGAATCTATGTGCTAAGTACTAGAAATACACAGGTGAGACACAGTCTCTGCAGAAGATGTATAAGTCTAGCAGCACAATATTTAAGCAGTTATAAACTACATAAGTGGCAGGGAGGCAAGAGTGTTATTCTCAACACTGAGGAAATCAGTTTTTCCCCACAGGCAGTGCATAGCCAGCTGTTTCAGGCAGTCGTTTTTTTAAATGATGGATATGCAGGAGATAAAATGGAGCAAATCCAGTAACAGGGTTTTTCAGACATGCCAGGGAAGAGATGAGAACATTAAATAAGACAATGGCAGTGGAATGGTATTTGAAAATTACAAGTGGTATGACTTGGTGAAAACCTTGTAACTCTGCTACAAGAAAACTACAGTGTTAGAAACTAAAATAGACAGAGGTGATTACAATCCAAGATCAACCTTTACCCCCACTCTATTCTACTTACATATAAGCCTTTCTTATTAGTTCTTTTACACACACACAAAAAAAGAAAAGAAAACCTTGGATAGCTCCCTTGCTTGTTCTACCACGTGAAGATATAGTAAAGAGACGGCCTTCCATGAATGACAAAGCAGGTTCTCACTAGACATGGAATCTGTCAACACCTTGATCTGAACTCCCCAGTCTCTGAAACTGAGAAATAAATGTTATTTATAAGCTACACAGTCTACGGCATTTTTGTTATAGCAGCTTAAACTTACTAAGACAGAAATGAATTCACATTTATCTAGGGTTGAAACTGAGTTTCTGAAATAGTTCAACTATTTGACTCTCATTTTTTTCCTCCAGTCATTCACTTTTTACATAGGTGCAGTCCATTTGGTAACAAAGACAGAAAAACAGGCAAGATGGGACACCTTTTTCCATTCTCCAGACAGTGTGGCTGAATGGGAAAACGAATGATCAAAATAACAGCATTCCTACTTTCTGATCTAACTTCTCAAACTCGCCTGGTTATTTGAATCATCTGTGATCATTAAGACAGCTCCCAGCCCTCCTCTTCTTCCCCCAAATAAACTAGCATCCTAACCTCCAGGGGTTGATCCTAGACTACTGTGCATTTAGATGTTTAACAAGTATTGTGATTCTTTAATTTGGCAAATTTGGGAAACTGCTCTAGTCTAGAGGAAGAAAGGGGTGCTCAAACTTTTTACCTGTGAGAGAGAATTCCAAATATATTGTACACAGATTTTAACCTAGAGCTGACAAGTACAGTTCTATTTGTATGTTTTCACTTTGTGTGGAGGGGTTTTGGAAGAAGAGGAATGATAAATCCAGGACTACTGCTGAATCTCAAGGTCCTGAGTCCTATGGGCAGAGGATACAAGGGGAAAAACAATGGGAACTTTTCTTGATACCCGAGTTTAGGGAGTGCCAGAAAGGAGTGATGGGCTCCACATATTATGATCTGCAAAGAACTCTCTCGAACAGCATAAGAGGTCACCCTCCACCAAAACTGGCAAGAGGAGACAGATGGAATGCAGCTGTGTGTTGTGCAGTCACACTCATCGCTTCCCCGGGAGCACTTCGGGAAACTTAAAGAATTTTTTTTTGAAAGGCAAGATATTAAAAATAAAATTACTTACCTTTGAAAAAGCCAGAGCTGCCCTCAAGGAACCCTGGTCTGTGCTGATTTAATGTAGCCACAAGCTTTGTGAGGAGGGGAGTACCCCTGAGTGGACACCAGAAACATTGTATGCTTTTTCACTAGGAATTTCTTGAAACTGTCTACATTAGCAGCCCAAGATTTCCCAGGAAACTACTGCCAATAGAAGTGAGATGAACTGCTGAGAGGATCCCCCTGGGCCCCTGAGCAACTGCCAAGAGAGGGGGTGTTTTCTCAGAGCTTCCAGTATGTTGAGTTTCCAGCCATTGGCAGGAACCCTTGTACAGTGAAGCTGCAGTTGAATGGTACATAGAAAACAGCAGACAAAGAGGTACTAACTGATAATATCTGGTCTCTCCCATATCATCCCCAGTAATTCTGAACATCGTGGAGGAAATGAAAGATTCAAGGTAAATCTTCCATTCATCACACTTCGATCATCAAATATTTACACAGCCTCTAGATGTTGCCAGGATATTTTCTGGGTACCAGAGATAAAGTGGTAGGAAGAAAGTCTATACCAGGATTGAGTTTCTCCCAGACTAGTAGGAGAGAAGGTAAAGGAGTAATTGTGAATATGGACCATGTACCAGTGCATGAGAAAAAGGAGTGGACCACAGGTATAAGAAATGGTTAGGAATATAATAGCTTTCGGGGCAATAAATTGAAGGTTTGGGGGAATGTGGAAATTACATACAGCGAGAGAGATGAAAGGTGATAGTCAATGAGTGGAATTCTTAAAATCAAGGTCTAGAAGTCATGAATTTACAACAAGGAAGGATGTGACCACTGTTAAGGGAGTCAGAATGTGGAAAAATAATTCACTGAAAATAAGGAGCTCAAGGAGCCACGGGAGATGTGAGTACGATCCCTGCGTTGGGAAGATCCCCTTGAGAAGGGCATGGCAACCCACTCCAATATTCTTGTCTGAAGAATCCCATGGAGAGAGGAACCTGGAGGGCTACAGTCCATGGTATCACACAGAGTCAGACACGACTGAAGGGGCTTAGCACGCATGCATGCATGCAAGGAGATCAAGGAATAGAGACCAGAATCCTGGGTATATTGTTTGTATGGGTACTAAATATGCCTTCGTGGAGGCATCCTGAGTAGGTCTGAAGGTTCTGAAACTCTCAGGTACTGTCTTGAACCAAGTCAGAGCTATCTGAGTTTCTAGTGATGGATATGAAAAGTAATATGTCTAGAAACTATGAACAACAGTCTAGAAACCATTCTAAGTGTATATAAATGTAGTGAATAAATATACACATCAGAAATATTCAAATGCCTGCCTCCTGAAATACATTTTCAACCCATCTAAATTAAAGGAGCACCTAAAATTCTCACCATTGAGTTTCTCCTTCAGATAAAGACCCTCTGTCTCCAGAGAGCTTGCCTCAGAGTAAATATATTATTTGTCACAGGAAGAATATATTAGGACACTAAGATTCATAGAACATTGCCATGATAACTAAACTGATTGGCTAGTTGTCATCTAGTCTCACGGAGAAAGCAGTGGCACCCCACTCCAGTACTCTTGTCTGGAAAATCCCATGGATGGAGGGGCCTGGTGGGCTGCAGTCCATGGGGTCGCACACAGTCGGACACGACTGAGCTTTTGACTTCATTTTCACTTTTCACTTTCATGCATTGGAGAAGGAAATGGCAACCCACTCCAGTGTTCTTGCCTGGAGAATCCCAGGGACGGGGGAGCCTGGTGGGCTGCCGTCTATGGGGTCGCACACAGTCGGACACGACTGAAACGACTTAGCAGCAGCAATAGCAGCATATAGTCTCAAACAAGACTCAAGAAAATGAAACAACTGGAAAAGCAAGAAGAAGGCAAAGGAGAAGCTAGCCAGGAATGGAAGCTTTTGTTATTGTTGTTGTTGCTCAGTCATGTCCTACTCTTTATGATGCTGTGGACTGCAGCACGCCAAGCTTCCCTGTCCTTCACTATCTCCTGGAGTTTGCTCAAACTCATGTCCATTGAGTCAGTAATGTCTTGGGTAATCCTGATTGACCCCACTACCTACAGGTAGAAGGAAGCTCTGGGAAACAGAAGAGTGTAGTAGAAAGCACATATGAATATTAATAGCTCATTTGTAAAATGGAGATAACACCTCTCAGAGTAAAACTTTGAAGCGAAATGACATACGGCAAATCTCTGGTGTACACTAAGTGGTGTGTGAATGTCAGCCATCTTACTCACATGCACTTTATTTTTTTATTTTTTTAATGTGGACCACTTTTAAAGTGTTTATTGAAATTGTTACACTATTGCTTCTGTTTTATGTGTTTCTTTTTTTCTTTTGGCCGAAAGGCATGTGGGATCTTAGCTCCCCATGACCGAGGTTCGAACCTGCACCCGCTGCCTGGGAAGGTAAAATTTCAACCACTGGACTGCCAGGGAAGTCCCTCATCTGCTCTTCTTAAACAGAATACATATTTGTGTTCTAAGATAATTTTATCCACAAACGTACATACAAAAACAAATACCCAAATGTACTTAATGACACACAAGCTGATGAAGTATTTAGAAAAAAACTAATATTGGCAGGGAACCTTGAAATGCATTAAAAAAAAAAAAAAAGATAGATTGATGAATGAATAGAAGAATGTATACAGAATTATATTAAAATTTTTTGGTAAAATCCAGGTGGCGGACATAAAAATTTCCTCTGTAAGATCCTTTCCACTTTTCTGTATACTTGAATGTTTTCATAATAAGTTAACAAAATTAAAGTATTCTTTCACTTGTACTTTCCTGGTTTATATCCCATTTTTTAAGCAAAATGTTGAAATTCCTTCTTCCCAGTCCTTACTGATGAACACTTTAGAAGTGGCTACATCTGAGGTTGAAACAAATGCATTTTTCGTCAATAGAGAAACATATGTTCAGCCCTTAGGAAGTGTCTGTGAAGAAACATTTAATATTTCAGGGATTCTTGTCACTTCTCAATAGTTGTCAGCCTGTCAGCTCCACATTCCAGGTGCTCAGAAGACTGTAATTTCCAGAGTTTTCTAACTGAGGACATAGTGAACCGTACAGCTGACCTCACAGAAATATTATAGAAATCTGCCTTTCATAAAGAGAAAAAACTAAACAGATCTTAAAAGACCATTTTAGTTGCTCGGATAGTCAGATTTCATGGCTCCCCAAAGTGCAATTTGTTGCTGTTCAGTCACTAAGTCATGTTCAACACTTTTCGACCCCATGGGCTGTAACCTGCCAGGCTCCTCTGTCCATGGGCTTTTCCAGACAAGAATACTGGAGTGGGTTGCCATTTCCTTCTCCAGGGGATCTTCCCGACCCAGGGATTGAACCCACATCTCCTGCATTGGTAGGCAGATTCTGTACCACTGAGCCACCAGGGAATGCAATAAATTTTTATACATCCAGAGCTCCCTTCCCCCATCCAGTTTGTACACCAAGAAATCTTGACTTACAAAGTTTCAAAATTGTTTGTGTAATAATCTCAGTTCCCCAAGGATGCTTTTAATGGAAAAGAAAGAAATGTGTGATATCACTGTGGAAACTCCTTTTCCTGGAAACATACCTCTCATTCCATCCTTTCCTGGTTTTCCTTCTGATCTCTCGTGACCCCTTACCTTGAGAGTACTCCAAGGCTCAGTTTTGGAGTCTCTTCCTTTCCCTTTTTACATTCACAGTTAGGATGATCACATATAGTTTTATGATACCTTCAATGTCATCTAAGTGCTGATAATCAGATTGTGTGTTTTCTGCCCAGACCTCTCTCCTGATTTCCAGACATGTAGATTCACTTTTCTACTTGGAATATCCAATTACTTGTGCAGTAGTCATGTCAAACTTAGTATGTTGATAACTGAGCTCTAGATCTCCCCCTCAAAACCCACTTCTCTTAAGGTCCCTATTTGGGTTGACTGTAGATCCAACCTTCCAGATGCATAGGCAGCCTTCTTTCTCTCTCACACATCTATCCATCAGTCCTGACAACTCCACCTTCTCAATACCTTCCCTAGAGTCCAGCTACTCATTGCACCCTTTAGGGCTGAGCTTCCATTTTCCCCTGTGAGTTACTAGAACCTCCTAAAATGATCTTCCTGCTTCTGCCATCTGTTCTCAATCCAATAACCAGAATGAGCTTGATCAGTATGAGTTGGGGTATCTCACTCCTCCATTCAAAATACTTCACTGGGTCCCATTTTCCTGCAAAATAAAACCCAGAATCATCAAATAGCCTGCAACATTCTGCAACACTGGGCTTCTTGTCATTGAGTATTTCTGTCCCATGACTTCACTTCACGTTGACCATTCCTTCCCTCTGTTGTGGCTCTTGCATTCACAAGGCTTGCTCTCTCACCTCCTTGAGGGTCTTTGCTCAAAGGTCAGTTTAGCCAGTTGGTCATCCCTGACTGTTCTATTTAAAATTTCATGAGTCTTCTTCTTTCTAATGCTTCCTACCAACTTTGCTTTGATTCTCTGTATTTATCATTTATCACTATCTCATACACTATGTATCTGTTTTATGCTTAGACTGCTACATTAGCACTTAAAGTTCATGAGGGCAGGATTTTTTGCCTATTTCATTCCCTCCTGTATTCCTAAAACTCTGGAACAGAAGCCTACAAGTGTTATAACCCTATAACACGTATTTTTAAATGAATGAACAGATTGAGAAGTTAACCTTACAAATGCCGTACCATCTAAATCAATCAAGAATAGCATAGGAGACCACAAATCTCAAATCTTTCTATTTTATCTAGTCAAATCTGTTCTAACAACTTAATTCAGTCTTACCCACTATTCTGAATAAGAAATCAAGAAGAGAAGGCTATTCATACACATTCTTTAACTCTTTCTTTGTCTTTTTTAAATTGCTGATAGCACTGATAACAGTTTATCTTTTTTGTCCAACTTAGGAAATTTCTAGTCTCTATTTCCTTCAGCTTAGAAAAATTGAAGCAAAAGGTAGACTCAGAGCAAAGCATACGTTGCCCTTCTGGTAAGCGGAACAGTCTCCTTGAACTTCAAGTACTTAACAGGCATTACACAGACATGGCCAATGTGAACCTCTGTCTCCTCCCACTCTTAGCATAGACTTCTTTCCATTTTCCATCCCATGCCCATGTGCAGATTTCACATAGCTTTAGCATATGGTCTGTCCAAAGTGGTATGTTAATCACTTGTAGTAGCAATCCCTAAGTCAGCAATATCAGAAAACCCTTGGCTCCCTGATAAAAGTACTGATACTTTTTCCGCCCTTAATTGGGAGTGAATTTCAATTGTTTATGGGCACTTTCCAGAAAAGTCATTCTCTTGCTATTTTACAAAATAACAGATTTAAAATATGTTTTCTTGCTAAAGAATTTTTGAAACTGTTAACATTTTAAAAATAATTTTGTGGGGATTGGGAGACAAAACACCATGATCCACATGAGATGGTTTGCAAAACTCATGAAGTTCTTTAAATATTTCTGAGATCTACTATTGTTCATGTTTTACCTGTGATCATGGAGACAGATTCATTTCTTCACTTCAACCAGCTTATTGCTACTTTGTGTCTCAACATACAGTAGCTATAAACTGATATCTACCCCCAGCGAAATACATTGAGGTACATACTTGTAAAATTTTGCAATATATACTTGATTTTCATCAAGGGATTTGATGATGGTGATGATGATGATAATGATATGTGGGGAGATTTTGCAACTGGTAAGAAAGTACACATTAAAAAATCCCAGAACCAAAAGCAAAGGAAAAAAAGTGTATTTTTATATATTTAAAAATGAAGTCTTTTACTTTAGACAAAGTGCCTTGGGCTACTTTTGTACAGTTTTCACTTTCTTTCTGTTATATGTATTATTTATTTTTTAGACATAACCCAAGTTCCTTTTTTGTTTTTGAAATCTTTAAGTTTTAAAATATTTCCATTTATACCTACCTTTTACTGAGTGTCTAAAATCTATACCATCCACTTTTAGGTTTCTACATAGAACAAACACTGATGAAAAAAATCGCTTGTTGCTTTAAATAGAAATCTCCTTTTGTCATAGCTTTTGATATAATGTTAACATTTGACTGAAAATACTTAATGGTCTGCTTTGACCCTGCTTTTTATGAGTCAAGCAAACATGTAATTATTCTATTTTTACAAATATGTTTCTAATATACAGAATAAAGTACAATTATAATAATAAAAGTATTGAACTTTCACTTCAATTTGATAGTCAAAATCCATCTCCTGACATCCTGACACACTTGAACAAATAAAGGTGAAAAATATGAGTGTATATCCAGCAATAACTTCCTGCACATCGAGAAAATAATAAAGCATCAAAGGCCTCAGCGATAGGAAGCCTGTGTTCCAATTATTGTTGGGGTTTTATATCATCTTAATATTTCTTTTGAAAAATCTCAAAACCACTCATGATCTCCACTTTCTTATTTATTCTTATCTATTAGGTGCCTTATCTCTTTATAGAATTTGTAAATATAATTTATTAAGGACTGCTTACATTCCCGGTACCTACTAGATGCTTCTTTATATTCACTCAAATATATTAAATCACTTTAAAGGAAGTTTTTGTTGTTGTTGTTCAGTGTGTTTCTTTTTGGCTGCACTGAGTCTTCATTGCTGCACACAGGCTTTCTCCAGTTGTGGCAAACAGAGGTTGCTCTTCACTGCATTGCCCAGGCTTCTTCCTGTGATGGCTTCTCTCATTGTGGAGCAGGGGCTCTGGGGCATGTGGGCTCAGTAGTTGTGAATCATCGGCTTAATTGACCCTCAGGATGTGGGATCTTCCAGGACCTAGAGACAGAACCCCCATTCCTTGCATCAGTGGGTAGATTCTTTACCACCTGATCCACCAAGGAAGTCTCTAGAGGTGAAAGCAAACTTTGTTATCTCTACATCATAGTGTAAGAGACAGAGATTCAGAGAAATTAAATAGGCTTACTGGTACATGGCACAATTGCAGTTATCTTGCCAGTCTGATGATAGCTGGTGATCAGTATGTATTGAGTTAGAGGAAAAGAAAACACAGTGGGTTTTGTTGTTGTTGTTTGTTTTATTTTGCTCTGTCTGCTTTAGTCCAATCTATATCCTGCCAAAACTAAAGCTTCCTTCATACTGATAAGAATTTTTCAGAAGTATTCCTCAATCATAAAACAGACTGGCCCATATTTAAACATCAGTACCCATTCCTTTTGCTACAGTTTGGTGTTTCATAATTTCAAAGAATCAAAATCTATCACGCTATCAGATGGACATAGCAAAACTCAGGTCTTCTCAAGGAAGAATTTCTGTTCATTATTCACTAAACATTTAATTAATACCTACTATGTGCAATGCAAATGCAAACTATTATGTACGGAATGCAAAATATTATGCATAGAATACATATACATACTATTATGTAGAGATAAACACCAAGGTCCTATTCTATAGCACAGGAAACTATATTCACTATCCTGTAACAAACCATAATGGGAAAGAATATCTGCTAATCCCAACCTTCCACTCCATCGCTCCTCCACTTCTGCTTCCCCTTGGCAACCACAAGTCTCTTCTCTATGTCTGTGACTCTGTTGCTGTTTCATAAATAGATTCATTTGTGTCATATTTTCGATTCCTCACATTGGTGATATCATATGGTATTTGTCTCTCTTTCTGACTTACTTCACTTAGTATGATAATCTTTAGGTCCATTCATGCTGCTGCAAATGGCATTATTTCATTCTCTTTCATGGCTGAATAGTATTCCATTGTGCATATATACTACCTTGTCATTATCCATTTATCTGTCAATGGATATTAAGTTGTTTCCAGGTCTTGGCTATTGTAAATAGTGTTACTACGAACATTAGGGTTAATATATCTTTTCAAACTAGAGTTTTTGTCTTTTCCAAATATATGCCCAGGGATTGCTGAATCATGTGGTTAACTCTATTTTCAGTTTTTTAAGGAACCTGCATTCTATTTTCCATAGTAGCTGCACCAAATTACATTCCCACCAACATTGTAGGCAGATTCCCTTTTCTCCACACCCTCTCCATCATTTGTTATTTGTAAACTTTTTAATGATGTCAGTTCTGACTGGTTGGAGGTGATACCTCATTGTGAAATTAATTTAAATTTCTCTAATAATTAGGCATATTAAGCATCTTTTCATGTGCCTATTGGCCATCTGTATGTCTTCTTTGGAGAAATGTCTACTTAGGTCTTCTGCCCATTTTTTGATTGGGTTGTTTGGGTTTTTTGTAATTGTTGTTTTCATTGAGTTGCATGACCTGCTTATATATTTTGTAAATTAAGCCCTTGTCAATCACATCATTTTGTTTTTACATCTTTTGGCATTTAGACAGCACCCAACAAATTATTACTAGCTTTGAAGCATAGTATTGCTTCTTTATGTTTTACCATTTTACTTTATCACCCATTAAATCCCATTTTATATAATGTTTAGCTTTTCATGCATGTGGCTCTATTATGACCAAAATTATTTCATTTTTTCTATTTCTTTGAAATGTATAGCTACATGTATTAGATATCTTCCTTTTAAAGAAATAAGACATTCTGGAATAATTAAATGATGGATGGAAACAAAACTTTCATTTGTGGTAAAATTCAGATCAGACAAATTCTCTTGTTTCCATATTCCATATTAATATTCCAATTCTATTGTTTTCAATATGGAATGGGCCTTTTATTCCCCTTAATTTCCATCCAATTTTAAACATTCTTTTCTATAGAAAGTCTTACTTGGATCATTATCTTTATCATTGATTCTGGTTGTTTCAGTGACACTGAAATTAAAATTTTCCAAAAGATAAAATCCTATCTCTTGCACAAATATAATATGACCACATGTAAGAGATTCTACTTAACTCATTAATTAATAGAAAGACAGGGAAATGTTATGACTGATTCAGAGAGCATTTTAGAAGCTGGGTTATTTATGAGATGGTAAGATTCTTGAATTAGATACAAAACTGGTACATGTCCCAAAGGGCCATAAACTTTGTGCTTATCTGGTCCATCAGACAAATTATTTGTGTCTCTACTTTAACGTTGAGCTACACTACACCTGGGGCCTTTTGTCAAGATTAAAGAGCTGGTTAAACTGTCTAGACAGTTTAATTCTTGGACAGCGTTCACCTCCATGCAACACTTAAAATATATGCCATCTGTCCTTTTTGCCTTCTTTTCAACTTCTACATATTTTTATGTTTTTTTTTTCTTTTTTTTTAATTTGGAGCATAGTTGATTTGTAATGTATTAGTTTCAGGTGTATAGCAAAGTGAATCAGTTATACATATTCATATATTCACACTTTTTAGATTACTTTCCTATAAAGGTCATTACAGAGTGTTGAGCAGCACTATTTACAATAGCCAGGACATAGCAGTAACCTAAATGTCCATCAACAGAGTAATGGACAAAAAGATGTGGTACACAATGGAATACTCTTCAGCCATAGGAGGAATGAAAGAAGCCATTTGTAGCAACATGGATGAACCTAAAAATTGACATACTGAGTGAAGTCAATCAGAGAAAGACAAATATCACATAATGTCACTTATATGTGGAATCTTACAAAACGGGTACAAATAAACGTTTCCACTTCTACATATTTTTATCCAGAAGTAATTTCAAAACTGCAGCTGCTCTCAGAATTTAGGAACACATTTTTATGTACAGTTAAAAATGTATAGGTTTCTGCTTGAAACTAATGCTATCCATTCCCAGCTCAGATTTTTCATCCCGATTCTTTTCAGATTCTGTGCAAATAGGTGTGCACACATTGAATTAAGGTAGTTATTGAATTTCACAGGAATGCCACTGAGATGAACTTAAACATACGTGAAGCTGAGAAATCACACTTTCTCTTTAAAATAAAAAGAAGCAGAATTGACAAGTAGTTAAAGGATTGTGTCTGAGAACAGGGAGGAATATTTCCTTTAGAAAATTCACAGGTGGAGTAACAGTCAACGGAATGTGTACATTTTTGACAGGAGTTGGGTTTCTTTAAAGGCCATAAGATGGCTTAAGACTGTTTATAATCATTTGTATTTGTCTGATAAAACTCAATTCTAAGAAAACTTAGTGGTAATTGCTTCCACATTTGAACTTTGTGTAATGAATTGCTGATTGAAATTCAATGACTTTCCCATGTTTGATTTTTTTATCCCAAGCCAGTTTCTTTGAAAATGTATTGATGTTGAGAAAGTGATTAAAAGCTTTGAATGCAATTCTACATGGTATCTGCAATTTTTAGTGCATTGAAGCATAGTTGAGCTCAAATATGTGGATTGGTATTTATATCTATAGGCAGGGGAATGTCTTTCCTTCTCTTTTAGGTTTTAATGTACAAAGTATTTTGACTACTTGGATACATTTCTTTTAATCAACTTTGAAGATAAATTAAAAATCATTTGCTAAAATTATTATAAACTTTTTAGAATCATTTCTGATAAAGAACTTGACTCCCTAATGGATATCATCAGAGTAATAAAGAATACTTGTATTTCTTGGGGAAAAGTAGAAAATAGATTTGTAAACAACCACTCCTAATAATGTAAAATGTATGCAAAAACAATGTATATGTTTTTATATACATTTTAAATATGTGAAAGAGTTTATTAATTTAAATATGTACAAGTTTTATTCCTTGTTAAAGTAGCCTAGGAGAAGAGAAGATACAGTGATTTTTCTGTAATCTTACAGGAAAAATGACTGGGTGGACAAGGGAGACATGAATGATATACAGTAAAGCCTCATTAACAAGCCCAGCCCTGTTACTGCCCATCTCAGGTGGACAGTTGGGACTTCCCCACATTCTTCTTCTCAGGCCTGAAGCCCGCTACTCAAACTTTCCAAACCCTCCTCGTTGTTCCTCTGCCCACCTTCCAGGATCTGCCTATTCTTCTGACAGTTCTCAATGCCCTTATTACAGGCTGTCCATAATGAAGCCAGAGGAAGAGGAAATTCCAACTAGGCAAAGTCAGGACACTCCTTAGAGATAAGAGAAAGCCTGCGGCTATAATTATCTGTTTTGTTCCCGTCTATTCTGTTGTGTTCTGTTCTATTCCGTTCCATTCCGTTGCTCAAGGAAACATCTCAAGTCTTTTTTTTTTTTCCTGCATGGTCATTAAGACAGAAGAAACAAGAAACCATAATTATTTCACTCCAGGCTTCATGATTTAGTCATATAGAATTGTCTCTACTTCCCACCATGCTACAGATTCTCTCATGGCCTTTATTTTCACTCACACTGCTTCTTGTGCCTAGAAAATCTTTTCACTACCCTTTCTGGATGCTTCCATAGTTAAGTAGGTTACGACCCATTGTTGGTTAAGAATATGGTCAGTTGTCTCTATAAAATTTTTTTTTTTTTAATCTTTGGCCATAATTGTTGACTATGATCTTTGTCTATAGTACAAATTTGAATTATCGTTTTTTATAAAAGATAAACAGCATTTTTGAAAAAACGATAATTCAAATTTGTACTATAGCCAAAGATCATAGTCAACAATTATGGCAAAGATTAAAAAAAAAAAAAGGATACATGTATTCTGAACATTATACCAAGCAAACAATAAAAAAGTAAGAGAGTAAGAACAAGGTCCATGGCTTCGTCCTGACTCCCACTCTCAGCTCCATCATTTGTCATCTGTGTGATGCTAAGCAATAAACTGACCATCCATACCTGTTTTTTCAACTTTTAAATAGAAAGAAAAAATAGTACTTATAAAATTGCCATAAAGAGTTAAGCAAAGCAACCTGCTCATTTCCTGACAGGTGCTGGGTTTGTTCCCTCCCCTGATACCGCCAGGTTTGGAACAATTTACTTTTGAGCTATTATTATTTCAATAGTTGTTAGTTATTGTTGTGGTGGTGGTGGGATAGTCACTAAGTCATGTCTGACTTTTTGAGACCCCACGGTCTATAGCCCGCCAGGCTCCTCTCTTCACGGGATTTTCCCACCAAGAATACTGGAGTGGACCGCCATTTTCACCTCCAGGGGATCTTCCCCACCCAGGGATTGAACCCATGCCTCTTGCGTCACCAGCTTGGCAGGCGCTGAACCACTCTGGAAGCCCAATAATTGTCTGCTGCTGCTGCTGCTAAGTCGCTTCAGTCATGTCCGACTCTGTGCAACCCCATAGACCGCAGCCCACCAGGCTCCCCCGTCCCTGGGATTCTCCAGGCAAGAACACTGGAGTGGGTTGCCATTTCCTTCTCCAATGCATGAAAGTGAAAAGTGAAAGTGAAGTCGCTCAGTCGTGTCCGACTCTTAGCAACCCCATGGACTGCAGCCTACCAGGCTCCTCTGTCCATGGGATTCTCCAGGCAAGAGTACTGGAGTGGGGTGCCATTGCCTTCTCCAATAATTGTCTATACTGTGCTAAAGTAATAGGTGCAGTTAGACAAATATTTTCCCAAATAAGATCCTAAAAATTGTATCAGTGTAGTGCATGCTAAGTCACTTCAGTCGCCTCCAACTCTTTACAACCCCATGGACCTTAACCCGCAAGACTCCTGTGTCCGTGGGACCCTCCCGGCAAGAATAGTGGAGTGGGTTGCCATTTCCTCCTCAAGGGGATCTTTCCAGCCCAGAGATGGAACCCGTATCTCATGTCTCCTGCATTGGCAGGCGTGTTTTTTACCACTAGCGCCACCTGGGTCATCATTTAGAGAAAAAGCCTAGTAACCATAGCATGTTTCTCTTTTAGCTATTTGTACGTTATGTGGGCCCCACTTCTGTGACACTCACTATACCTCTTCATTAAGATGCTGAAATAATTAAAGCAGAAATGTCATCTTCTCTAAGGAACTAATTTCAAATAAAACTATGGGTTGAGTTTTATATCTGCACCTTGTCATCCATGGCTGCCATCACTCTCTTAACTGCTCCCTAGAGTGCCCTCTGCAGTCCGCACGGTGCCATAGCACTTCTGGTCCACACAAGGGACCTCTTGTTTCTCAATGTCTCATCAAAGAGTTAACTATTAATAAATAAAACCCAGTGTGTTCGTGACACTTTGAAGTAAATGTTTATTCGGTTCTAAGCCAGCTGTCCAAGCAGATATTTGCCTCAAATTAATTTCAATGAAAATGTTGGGTTTGAATTTATGTTATTTTTACTGGAATTTACTTATATAATTCAACATTTATTAGACTGAAGAGTGACCAAATTAGTTATTTTTCTTATAGAAGTCTTTCAGTCCCCTTCAAAGACAAAAAATGGCCTCACTTATTTCTCTGCAAATATTCTAATTTAAATTCTTATTGGCAAGAAAAATTTCCAGGCAATTTCCTTGTTAATCCATTAATGAAATATGCTTCTGACAGATGGAACTTTGCTTGCAATTACTGTTATTTTTGCCTACAAATAATGTCAAGTCTTTTCTCAAAACAAAATGTTTTTGTCTCCAACTCAGGTTAATACTCTCTTGTTTTCATTTCACCACGAGTTTCTTAGAAGAGCCGTTCCCAGCCCTTTCCTTGATTTTGAACCCAGTCTTTAGCCTAAAGATGTTTCACCTGCAACTGGGTTGGCATGCAGGGTCCCTGGAAGGATTTGTAGGATTAAAAAAAAGGCTTCAGGCTTCCAGTTGCTTTATCCCCAAATAATAATTTGTTCCAAATAGAAGTAGGTGGGAGGCTCTGCCCCCAACAGTGGAAGATCCCTGCTCCAAGCTGGGGGTACCTCATACCACACTCTGTGCAGATGTAGTGCTGAAGGCTTGAGAAGGCTCTCCCAGCAGCGATGGGTACCAAATAACACAGAGAAATGTGATCTTTTCTCCTTTTTCATTGTGAAACACTTCAAGCATTCTGAAAATTTTTGTTCCATTGCTGAGTCCTGTTTGACTGTTTGTGACCCTATGGACTGCAGCATGCCAGGCTCTGCTGTGCTTAACTGTCTCCTGGAATTTGCTCAAGTTCATGTCCATTGAGTCAGTGGCACTATCTATCTTATTCTCTGCCACCAACTTTTCCTTTTGCCTTCAGTCTTCCTAGAATCAGGGTCTTTTCCAATGAGTTGGCTCTTTGCATCAGGTGGCCACACAAGTACAGACAAATAAAAGAAGTACCCAAGTGCTTACAATCCATCTTCATTAAATCTTGGCACTGTCCCATATTTGCTTTTATATTTCAAGAAAATCACACATTCAGATAGAGATGAAGCCCTCTGTGTGCTTACCAGTTCCCACCCCTTGCCTCCTATAATCCAGTTCCTGATTTTAGCTTCCATGGTTCATGTGTGTGTGAAAGAGATACAAGTATATGTAATTATTTTGGATGTTTTAAAACTTTACATAACTTGTGTGATTCTTTATGTATCACTTTGTAAATTAAATGTTTAGGGGTTTTGTTTTGCTTAAAATTATGTATTTTTTAGATTTATCTGCAAAGTTCACTTAAATGCTGGATGGTGTTTCATGTTATAAAAACACCAAGATTAGGATGACTATTCTGTTTCGGTGTGTCTGCCCTCTGATGCCCTCTTGCAACACCTAACATCTTACTTGTGTTTCTCTTACCTTGGATATGGGGTATCTCTTCATGGCTGCTCCAGCAAAGTGCACCTGCTTCTCCTTACTGCTGGATCATCAAAAAAGCAAGAGAGTTCCAGAAAAACATCTATTTCTGCTTTACTGACTATGCCAAAGCCTTTGACTATGTGGATCACAATAAACTGTGGAAAATTCTGAAAGAGATGGGAATACCAGACCACCTGACCTGCCTCTTGAGAAACCTATATGCAGGTCAGGAAGCAACAGTTAGAACTGGACATCGAACAACAGACTGGTTCCAAATAGGAAAAGGAGTACGTCAAGGCTGTATATTGTCACCCTGTTTATTTAACTTATAGGCAGAGTACATCATGAGAAACGCTGG
>NW_011495041.1:7961176-7961512 GCF_000754665.1 Bison bison bison
GGAATCAAGATTGCCAGGATAAATATCAATAACCTCAGATATGCAGATGACACCACCCTTATGGCAGAAAGTGAAGAGGAACTAAAAAGCCTCTTGATGAAAGTGAAAGTGGAGAGTGAAAAAGTTGGCTTAAAGCTCAATATTCAGAAAACAAAGATCATGGCATCTGGTCCCATCACTTCATGGGAAATAGATGGGGAAACAGTAGAAACAGTATCAGACTTCATTTCTGGGGGCTCCAAAATCACTGCAGATGGTGATTGCAGCCATGAACACTTGAGTTGGGACTAGTTCTACCTTTTCTTTTTTTAAATAAATGAACTCTTTACTAATGAC
>NW_011495041.1:7961612-7962797 GCF_000754665.1 Bison bison bison
GCATATTCAAAAGCAGAGACATTACTTTGCCAACAAAGGTCTGTCTAGTCAAGGATATAGTTTTTCCTGTGGTCATGTATGGATGTGAGAGTTGGACTGTGAAGAAGGCTGAGTGCCGAAGAATTGATGCTTTTGAACTGAGGTGTTGGAGAGGACTCTTGAAGTTCCTTGGACTGCAAGGAGATCCAACCAGTCCATTCTAAAGGAGATAACCCCTGGGTGTTCTTTGGAAGGAATGATGCTAAAGTTGAAACTCCAGTACTTTGGCCACCTCATGAGAAGAGTTGACTCATTGGAAAAGACTCTGATGCTAGGAGGGATTGGGGGCAAGAGGGAAAGGGGATGATAGAGGATGAGATGGCTGATGGCAACACCGACTCAATGGATGTGAATTTGAGTGAACTCCGGGAGATTGTGATGGATAGGGAGGCCTGGCGTGCTGCGATTCATGGGGTCGCAAAGAGTCGGACACGACTGAGTGACTGATCTGATCTGATCTGATCTGATGTGATTCTTCTGTTACTGGGATTGTTGATGACTTCAGATTTCTGTTATACTAGCAATGTCAACAATGCCACAGTGAGCTTTGGGAGTCGTTTCCATGTGTGCAGTGTGTAAGGATTTCTCAGAGTTATTCCTAGAAGGGAATACACGATGTACAACCATAGTCTCTGAGAACTAGAGAATTCTTGAAAGCAGTTGTGTAAATCTCCCCCAACCTCCAAAATTGTTTAATTTCTATATTTCCTCAATGACCTTCATGACGGTCAGATTTTTAAAATTTTATGTTTATAAGCAGATCATTCATTGTTTTTGCAGTTATCATTTCTATGATTATTAATGAGGCTCAGCATCTTTATTATTAATTGATTTGAATTTTCTTTAAAAATTGATTTTAGGATGTCTTGGTATGTTCTGCATACCAGTTTTGGTCTCAGGCACTTTTGCTTTTCTCTTACCCTTGGGAAAACCACCACTACTGGTAGTGTCAACAGAAATAGTGCATTTTGTCCTATTTTCCATGTTCCTTTTCACCCTTTCTGTTATTTGCTTTTTTAAGTTAAGTGGACAAAGACAGAAAGAAGATGATTAAAATAAAATCACCCATCTGTGTTTGCTTGCTGTGTTTGGCTTCCTTGGTGGCTCAGATGGTAAAGAATCCCCCTGAAATGTAGGAGATCTCAG
>NW_011495041.1:7962897-7977979 GCF_000754665.1 Bison bison bison
CACTGACACTTCTGATTGATGAAAATTAAGAATATTTCCAAGGCTCCTTTAACAGCCTTTTGGATGATTGTAGTGATTAAAAATGACTGAAAATCTCCCAGAAGCACAAACCAACTTCATTCCTCCACTGCATCAAGGAATCAGAAAATGATGGCACAAGAAAGGACCTTTGGTTTCATTAATGCTGAACAACACATTTTGTAAGCAAGCCCCTAAGACCCGGAGTTGAGACTTTCAATAAACCAAAACTCCAGTCTACCTGTGTCCTCCCCCACTTTTCTCCCTGTTTGTTTTTTTTGTTGTTGTTTTGTTTTTTTAAGAAGAGGAAATTTATTCACCATAACTTAATTTTTATATATATTTTGGCCACGCCATGCAGCACGTGGGATCTTAGTTCCGCAAACAGGGGTCGAACCTATGTCCCCTGCCATGGAAGTGCAGAGTCTTAACCACTGGACCACCAAGAAAGTCCCCGACTAGAGTTTTTCGTTATACTACTTATAGCTATACTTATCGAAATTGTACTAATTATTTGATTACATGTTAAATCACATTGGCTAATTTCTGCCTCTTCATTGTAACATCAGCTTCATGAGGACAAGACCACCATCTTGGTTTGTGCTGAATTCCCCATCACCAGGGATATTAGTAGGTGCTTACTACATATCTGTTTAATGTACTGAGTGCCTACCACATGTCAGTTACTATATTAGAATCTGAGAATGTATAAATTAATAAGAAAAAGTTCTTATCCTTAAAGAATTATTGGTAACCTTTCAGATAGTCTCTGGATAGTTTCTGGATAGACCATCCAGACAGAAAATTAATAAGGAAACTTAGGCCTTAAACAACACTTTAGATGTTCAGTTTAGTTCAGTCACTCAGTCGTGTCTGACTCTGTGACCCCATAGGCTGCAGCACACCAGGCCTCCCTGTCCATCACCAACTGCTGGAATTTACTCAAACTCATGTCCATTGAGTCAGTGATGCCATCCAACCATCTCATCCTCTGTCATCCCCTTCTCCTCATGCCTTCAATCTTTCTCAGAATGAGGGTATTTTCCAATAAGTCAGTTCTTCACATCAGGTGGTCAAAGTATTGGAGTTTCAGCTTCAGCATCAGTCCTTCCAATGAACACCTATGACTGATCTCCTTTAAGATTGACTGGTTGGATCTCCTTGCAGTCCAAGGGACTCTCAAGAGTCTTCTCCAACACCACAGTTCTTAATTAAGTGAGTTAATTGATATTTATAGAATATTCCTCCCCAAATTGGAAACTCACAAAGGTTCCACTTGTGTCTTGCTACTTTAAGTTGAACCAGAAAGGCCCCAGATATCTCACTGTAACATTCTGCCTGTACATTTAGATGAGATTGTGTGTGTTCAGGGTGGTGTGGCCATAGTGCCCCTACATTCAGAATGAAGCCTGGACAGTCCCTCTGAAGGCATTTCATGCAAATGGGATTCATAAGAAATCTAGAGTAACAACATTCATATTAGACAAAATAGATTTTAAAACAAAGACTGTTATAAGGGGCAAAGAAGGATACTACATAATGATCAAGGGTTCGATCCAAGAAGAAGATATAACAATTATAAATATATATACATCCAACATAGGAGCACCTCAATATGTAAGACAAATACTAACAAACATAAAGAGGGAAATCACAGTAATACAATAATAGTGGGGAACTTTATTACCTCGGGGCTTCCCTGGTGGCTCAGACGGTAAAGCATCTGCCTGCAATGCGGGAGACCTGGGTTCCATTCTGGGTTGGGAAGATCCCCTGGAGAAGGAAATGGCAATCCACTCCAGCACTCTTGCCTGGAAAATCCCATGGATGGAGGAGCCTGATAGGCTACAGTCCATGGGGTCGCAAAGAGTCGGACACGACTGAGAGACTTCACTTTCACTTTCTTTAATACCTCACTTTCATCAATGGATAGACCATCTGGACAGAGAATTAATTAGGAAACTCAGGCCTAAAATGACACTTTAGAGGGGTTGGAATTAATTGATATTTATTGAGTATTCCACCCCAAAGCATCAGAGTACACACTTTTCTCAAGTGCACACAAAGTATTCTCCAGGACTGACCACATGCTGGGCCATAAGGCAAGCCTTGGTAAATTTAAGAAAACTGAAATTGTATCAGGCGTCTTTTCTGATCACAATGCTATGTGATTAGAAATAAACTACAAGAAAAGCATTCTTAAAAACACAAACATGTGGCAGTTGAAGGTTGTTTTAGAAGTAGAGACAATCACTAAGCAGATCCTCTCTTCATCCCTCCCCACAGAGTACATTCAAAAGGACATAGACATCCTAAGCACCCCTCCTTTAACAGCCATATTTGGTATTGCAAGTCTAATCCTCTGAAACTAAAAATGAATGAATGAAGCAAGAAAAAAGAAGGAAAGAAAGAAAGATCAAATCAATTTGCAGCTGCAGCAAAAGGCCCACTGAATTTCTAAAATAAGGGGGAAAAAAAAGCCTTTTCAGGTCTAAGACAATGCTGTTTATTATTTAGTTCTTTTTCTCCAGTGTTTCCCCACTCTCCTTCACCACTTTTAAGATTTGCATATAAATGGCACTCCCCCCCCTCCTCCTGGACCCGCCCCACTCCCCACCCTGCTTCAGAATTCATCAGCTCCTTGTTGCTTATTGGCCACCTGAAGTCTAATCCTTGTCTTGGAACTTTATAATTGGTTGCTGTGGAAATGATTATGCTGTCACAAACAGAGGATTAAAGCTTGGTTGAAGAATAAGCAGGAGGAGCAAATGATAGGCTTTAGTAGTAGTAGTAGTTACTCACTCAGTAGTGTCTGACTGTTTGTGACCCCATGGACTGTAGCCCACCAGGCTCCTCTGAATATGGAATTCTCCAGACAAGAATACTGGAGTGGTTGCCATTCCCTTCTCCAAGGGATCTTCCCAACCTGAGGATTGAACCCAGGTCTCCTGCATTACAGGCATATTCTTTACTGTCTGAGCCACCAGGGAAGCCTGGCATCATGCACATGCGCGGAAACAACAGAAAGGGACTCTTCATGGATGAGGGTGGGGGCAGGGGAATGGGCAGGTAGAGAAATATGATAAAAATCAAAACAGGGTTGTTAAGGACTTCTATACTGTAAAGTCATTAGCATTTGCTAGTGAGAAGTCATTTTGCCATAAAATCACAAATCAGGGTTAAAATATAATATCCACAAATAGGGAAAGATTGAGTTTCTTTGGATTCAGGGACTCTATAAGTGAAAGCTGTTGAGGAAAAAAATAAATAAAAGAAATAGAGACTATTACCAAGGGATGTTAACAATTGTGTTTCCCAAAATAATTTACAAAAAGGCCAGTTAACATTAGCATCAAAATTGTCATGACATTTGGCAATATTATCTGGAAAATTCACTGCCAAGGTGAGGCAATATAACTCATCATAAAATATTCACAGTACATTTATGTAGGTTTAGGGTTGCACCTTGAGTATTAAAAACAGAATAGGCCAGTGTTTCTTCACTCGAACCACATCAACCAACCAGAGAATTTTGAGTGGAAAGCATTTAAGGGGCTTGACTATCTGGTGAATGGGATAGGGTCAACCCAACAAGCAGGTCTGTGGTTGTAAACCTGCAGTCACCCTCAGTCTCCGTGTGGGCAGTAGCAGAGAAGTCCTTGAAGAGACTGAGGGCAGTTTATAGCATTTGCAGTTGCTCTGCTGTTTCCTCTAACATTCCTCGAGGCTTCCCCAGTGTCTCAGTGGAAAAGATTCTGCCTGCAATGCAGGAAACCAGGGTTCAATCCCTGGGTCGGGAAGATACCCCTGAAGAAGGAAATGACAACCCATTCTAGTTTTCTTGCCTGGAGAATCCCATGTACAGAAGAGCCTGGTGGATTACAGTCCATGGAGGTCACAAAAGAGTCAGACACAACTGAAGCGACTTAGCATGCACATGTGACGTTCCTTATTAGTGATGTCGTTTCTCATTTTCCCCTAAATTTTTAAAGGGGATAAATACCTGCATAGTGTAATTGCTTCTGGACCTTTATACACAAGTCCTTCCAAGGAAACAGTGCTGTCTGCTGTTGATCCACCGTGGACAACTGCCTCTCTCCAGTGCACATGACCCTATAACCAAAGCTGTTTGCCTGGAATATTCCTCTCTTTCTAGAAAGCCAGTGTAAAACGGCTCCTGTTTTCTCCCACTTGAATAAAGCTCTAACACTGTCATCCGTTCAAAGACAAATTGTCAATACTTACTGGAATGTTAGACAGCAACACTGAAGCTATATCTGAAGCTGCAAAATGACATTTGAAGCCATCTGAAGATATTGGCAATCAGAGATCCAAGGAATAGAAAATCACTGTAATTATTGGCCCTTATGCCTGAAAGCATCAATTCTCTTTTTCTTGCCTGAAATTGTAGGGTCCCTTCACATGTGCAATGTGTGGGGTGCATTAAAGAGAAGGCACTCTTTGTTAGTAATCAGATAATATTTCTTTTAAACCAAGGGGTAGAAAACAGAGGAGAGACGGAGGAAATAGCTTTTGTTCTCGGCAGCCTTGTGTATGTTGTGCCTTCATGGTGTCTTCGCAAAACAGAATGGGACGGAAAAAGATTCTATGAGCTTTGACCTGTGGTTCTGGGTGTCACAAGTAATGTCTCCAGGTCTAGGCTTCTGGAACCTTCTACAGGATCAGGCCTGAGCCTCAGGAAGAGGAAATTGCTAATCACAGTAACAGGCTGGGACAGATGAAAGGAGATCAGAGGGTCAGAGCTCCCCCATTTGATGTCCCCCTGCCCCTGGAGCCGTAACCTGCTTCTCGTGACATTTTTGCCTTCACAGAGGTTTCCTAAGGCAGTTTTTCAACAGATTTGAAGGTTACTGTCCCTCAGCCCAAGAAACCTCTCCTGAGTTCTTCTCTGCACAGTGACAAATGCAGATGGAAAAGCAGGCTTAGCCTTCCCATTTCTCGAAGAAATTAAAGACATTTAAAAAGAAGCAAGGAGATAACAGGGACCTTGGCAATGAGCTAAAGGTAAAGAGGAGAAGAAGGAGCCTGGTTAAGTGTCCATCACAGTGGCATGTTTCTTAGGAAAGGAAAAGGTCCCTCCTAAGGTTTTATGAAATCAGAAATTTTAGAAAACCGTGTCTCCCGACACATGGAACATGAAGCTACCCAGGGCAGCTTAGATGACAGAAAACTGACAGTTTCTATCCATGTGAAAAAGCAAGTTAAACTCATTTACAAGGGTCAGTCCACTCCTTTCAAACCAATTCAGGAAATGTACCAAGGACTGGAGTCCCAGTGCTGGCTTATTAGCATTTTCAGCAGGAACGTCAGTCAAGGGGGGACCTGAGCTTTCTGTCTCCATGCCTTCCTCTTTGTATCCTCTCTGCCGAAAACGAGCTGGAAACGGAGACGCTTTTCAATAAGAAACTTCAAAAGAGTCAGTTTAAAGTGAAGTTCCAAAATTAGGCTCCTCTCTAGACATTTGGAACACAAAACCCTTCACTGGGGAAGTTAAGCAGTCAGCAGTGATACCGATGTCCTACATACCTTCAGTCTTTTCGAAGAGTCCACACTAGGCTAGTTGCCCTGTAGGGCTCTGGGGGTCTTAGGTGAGGAAACAGCCCAGTGGGTCTGCATTTGAGTAGAGGACACAGCCAGTAACATGCAGATGCATGGAAAGTTAGTAGATTGGAGTTCATTCAAGACATATGAAAATTCTGTGTATTGGGCTTCCCTTGTAGCTCAGTTGGTAAAGGATCTGCCTGCAGTGCAGGAGACCCGGTTTGATCTCTGGGTTGGGAAGATACCCTGGAGAAGGAAATGGCAACCCACTCCAGTATCCTTGCCTGGAAAACCTCATGGACAGAGGAGCCTGGTGGGCTGCAGTCCACGGGGTCGCAAAGAGTCGGGTGTGACTGAACGACTAACATTTACACTTACTTAAAGCAACAGTTAGAACTGGATATGGAACAACAGACTGGTTCCAAATAGGAAAAGGAGTACGTAAAGGCTGTATATTGTCACCCTGCTTATTTAACTTATATGCAGAGTACATCATGAGAAACGCTGGGCTGGAAGAAGCACAAGCTGGAATCAAGATTGCCGGGAGAAATATCAATAACCTTAGATATGCAGATGACACCACCCTTATGGCAGAAAGTGAAGAGGAACTAAAAAGCTTCTTGATGAGAGTGAAAGAGGAGAGTGAAAAAGTTGGCTTAAAGCTCAACATTCAGAAAACGAAGATCATGGCATCTGGTCCCATCACTTCATGGGAAATACATGGAGAAACAGTGGAAACAGTATCAGACTTTATTTTTCTGGGCTCCAAAATCATTACAGATGGTGACTGCAGCCATGAAATTAAAAGACTCTTAATCCTTGGAAGAAAAGTTACGACCAACCTAGATAGCATATTGAAAAGCAGAGACATTACTTTGCCAACAAAGGTCTGTCTAGTCAAGGCTATGGTTTTTCCAGTGGTCATGTATGGATGTGAGAGTTGGACTGTGAAGAAAGCTGAACGCCGAAGAATTGATGCTTTTGAACTGTGGTGTTGGAGAAGACTCTTGAGAGTCCCTTGGACTGCAAGGAGATCCAACCAGTCCATTCTGAAGGAGATCAGCCCTGGGTGTTCTTTGGAAGGAATGATGCTAAAGCTGAAGCTCCAGTACTTTGGCCACCTCATGAGAAGAGTTGACTCATTGGAAAAGACTCTGATGCTGGGAGGGATTGGGGGCAGGAGGAAAAGGGGATGACAAAGGATGAGATGGCTGGATGGCATCACCGACTCGATGGACGTGAGTTTGAGTGAACTCCAGGAGTTGGTGATGGACAGGGAGGCCTGGCATGCTGCGATTCATGGGGTCACAAAGAGTCGGACAGGACTGAGTGACTGAACTGAACTGAACTGAACCTGGGACTAGAAGCTGGCATAATGTAAGCCCCAGGTGAAGGGCTTCCCTGGTGGCTCAGTGGTAAGGAATCCTCCTGCAAGGTAGGAGGTGTGAGTTCAATCCCTGGGTCAGGAAGATCCCCTGGAGGAGGAAATGGCAACCCACTCCAGTATTCCCGCCTGAGAGATCCCATGGACAGAGGAGCCTGGCAGTCTGCAGCCCATAGGGTTGCAAGAATCAAACACAAGTTGGCGACTAGACCGCCACCATCAAGCCACAGGTGCTATTAAAGGCTAGAGTTCACCCAACTGGAATTCAGATCAAGAACCTATGGTCTTAAGTCACATGGTCCTGATCACCACAAATGTAGTCCACAGTGGTGGATAAGGGCATATATCTTGGAACCAGACTCCAGGATTCAAATCCTGATTCTCATACTTAGTAGCTATTTAGTGATGGACAAGATATTTAGACTCTCTAAGCCTCAGTTTCCTCATCTGTAAAATAGGTACAAAAATAGCCTAGCAACCCCCATGGGATCAAAGGAGTTATTATGAGAACTTTGTCCAATGCATGATAAATTCTGCAAGTGCCAATTATTGCTATGAGGACCTACAAAGTCCAAACCACAGACTTTCTGGTTCTGGCCATTGGACATTGACCCAAAGGGTCAAGATGAAATAGCTGTTATTTCTTACGCTTCCCACCACCTCCTCCCCTCACTTCCCACCTCAGCAATCAACCCACTTCTTCAGAGCATCACCTGTCTCAGGAACTGCACACTTATTTTTTCTCAGCCATGTGCTATTTGTTTAACATTTGGTTTTCTAAGAGTGAAGAAAACAGAAAGGACCAGCGAATTAATTTGACTCTAAAACTCCATTTGAGCTATGAGATACAGCTTAGAATGTTTGGATAATAATGAATGCTCACTGCTTGAAGCTTTACTCACAGTATGTTCTAGGCATTCCAGAACAGGAAAGTGTTTGCAGATAACTATGTTGGACTGAAGGTCTCTGCAATAATTATAATCCACAGACAGTCGTGATTGTGTTCAGTGGGAATGGACGGCAGGAGGAAACGTTCTAGAGGAAAACAAGTGGAAGTGAAAGTCTCTCAGTCATGTCTGCCTCTTTGCGACCCTATCTCTAGGCCAGAATACTTGAGTGGGTGGCCTTTCCCTTCTCCAGGGGATCTTCCCAACCCAGGGATAGAACCTTAGGTCTCCCTTATTGCAGGTGGATTCTTTATCAGCTGAGCCACAAGGGAAGCCCAAGAATACTGGAATGGATAGTCTAACCCTTCTCCAGTGGATTTTCCTGACCCAGGAATTGAACCAGTGTCTCCTGCATTGCAAGCGGATTCTTTACCAACTGAACTGTCAGGAAACCCTTAGAGGAAAACAAAGCATATCTCAAATGGTTTTATCAGTGGTTTCATAGTGTTCTGCTTTATTCAGCTCTGTCAGTGAGGGTTAACTGTGCCTCTCACCTGTATCACACAGGTCTGTCCTTCTAGTATAACAATACACATGCACTAGTGTTAAATGAGATGAATATTTTTGCTGGTAGACGACTGCCCCACTCCTGCTTCCACAGATGAGCAGCAAGGAGCTTAAAGACGGTTTTCTGGCGAACCCTAGGGGAACGACTCCTTTGCTGAGTCTTAGACTACCATCTGCATCACCCACTCTTCTCCATGCTCCTAATTTTAAAAGATACTTTTGGCACTCTGTATTTTCCTCTTCGGACCAAAAAAAGAAAATATTTTTTTTCATTATCCCTTTCTTCTTCTTTTTATTTAGTTATTATGTTGGTTGCACTGGGTCTTCGTTGCTGTGTGCAAATTTTCACTAGCCACAGTGAGCAGGGGCTGCTCCCTTGTTAAGTTACCTGGGCTTTTCATTGCAGTGGCTCCTCTTGTTTCTGAGCACAGGCTCTAGGCACATGGGCTGACTTGCTCTGCAGAATGTGGCATCTTCCCAGACAAGGGATGGACCTGTGTCCCCTGCATTGGCAGGGGGATTCTTAACCACTGGACTACTAGGCAAGTCCATCCCTTTATTCTTCTGATCCACAGAATTGAATTAATTTCCTCTCCTCTGTCATCTCTATGATGATGTAATGTGCTTCCTTAAGATAAGACATGATTGTGCTGCAGGATGGTGTTGAAGGTGTGTGTGTATGTGTGTTTGTGTGTGTCTGTGTGATCTCCTTGCAGATTCACATATGACAAAGATGTCATATGCAATTATCTCTCTAAAAAAAGCTTAAGAAACAAAGGCAAGAGATACACAGAAAAAATGATCCATTTAGAAAAATAATCTTGCAATAAACAGCACTTTGTATTCCTCTTTTGTTCTTCAGAATTGAAGTCATTAACATGAAAAGCAGGTCTGTCTTTCTTCCCCAGTTAATCTGCTCTGACTGATTACTAGCTCCCTCGCGGACTAACTATTGTCTCTTGGTCGCTGTGCATCCCTGGCTATAGGATCTGTGTGGATGGGCTCTCGCTGGCTTTGGGCCCCGTTCAGCATGGGAACCTCAGAGCACCAGCGGCTCAGGGCTCCTCACACTCCAGCGATGTTGAAGGTAAGCGGCAGGAACACAGCCAGCGGGCTCCTCACCCTGAGTTACCCCAGAACCCTGCAAATCCCTGAGCAAGCCCAAGCTTGGCTACTCACTCCACACTGACAGGACAGGCTCAAGCCCACTCCTGGAATGCAGAAGAGGTGTGTTCCATGAGTAGGAACCAGACCACGGTGGGGCTTCATTGACCAGGACCAGGAGACACACCGAGGTCCACGGGAGTCCAGCCCGCCCAGCCTTCCCACGTCCACCCTTTGGCTCTGCAAACAGTGTCATGCGTCCCATGGCTGGAGCTGCCCTCTTTGCTTGGCTTTAAGGGACACCAGTTCTCAAGGAAGGATCTGATAATAGCAATTTTACTACAGTAAAATATAACTACAGTTATATTCCATATAAACTGATGGTAAATTATTCGGAAGCATTTTTAAAGCTAATTGTAGACTCAAAGCTGTCATTCACTCAATGAAGCTTGCTGCATTCCTCCTACATGTCAGTCACTGTGCTCCATACTGGAATTAGAAAAACCACATTTGTAGGGTGTTTTACAAATCCACAAAACCCTTTCATGGTTCCGTTCAGAAAACCAAGAATCACAAGCTGATATTAATGAAGCGCTTGCGTTGTTTCTTTCATTATTTGAATACAATGATAATTGTTCTATATTTCATAAGAAGTTTAGAATTACAAGATTGCTTCAACCAGATTTCCAGTGCAAATAGTTTAGAAATGGACAAAAATAAACAATCTAAATTAACAGTGACTCTGTGGGCTAGAATTAACCATCAAATAAACCATTCTTCAATAAGCAAAGTAAAAGGAGGAAAAGGAATGTGTCAATAATGCATCAATACAAAAACCATGCATTTCATGTGAAAGATTCTTTTTCAAATGGCAGTCCCATGTAAAATTGTTATCATATTACACATATTTTTCAAGAAAAAAATTTGTCAACGATTTTCCAAACAACTAAATCAGTGCTACAGACATTAACTTATAAATGACATTATCCTGGATTTTGAGAAACTTAATATATATTTTTGATTTTGTAGTAACCTATAATGTAGGTTAACTGAAACATTTACAGGGTATGTCAAACTCCCCAGATATCACCAGATGGCCCTAATTAAGAAGTAAAGAAGAACACCATTGGACATTTCAGCAGGGTTTCAGATTATTAGATAACCAGCAAAATTTTCTACTGCAGAATACCTATACATGTTGAATAAAATGTAACAAACTTTCTCTGAAATAACAGGTTGCAAGCATGTAAGGGAAATCCACAGGAGCCAAAAATAGTTGGAAGTTGAATTAACCCCCATTTACCCAACCAAGAACAACCCCTACAAGCAGATGATTTAGACACATGTCTAGAAAGCCTGGAGAACTGAAGGCTTATCTTTCACTCAAAGAACAGAACAACAAAGAAAAGCCACCTATGAGCAAAAGGAGACAATAGGAAACAGAACTGAGATTCCAGAAAGTTTAAGTACCAACATTAACTTATTTATAATATGCACATTACCATTATAAGACACACACCATTAATTATTTCTTAACATTATCAAAGAATATGCTTATAATTGTGGTGCTGGAGAAGACTCCTAAGAGTCCCTTGGACTGTAAGGAGATATCTAATCAGTCAATCCTGAAGGAAATCATCTATGAATACTCATTGGCGGGACTGATGGCTGAAGCTGAAGCTCCAGTACTTTGGCCATCTGATGCCAAAAGCAGGTTTGTTGGAAAAGACTCTGATGCTGAAAAGATTGAAGGCAGGAGGAGAAGGGGTTCACAGAGGATGAGATGGTTGGATGGCATCACCAACTCAATGGGAATGAGTTTGAGTAGTTCCAGGAGATGGTGAAGGACAGAGAGCCTGGTGTGCTGTAGTCCATAGGGTTATAAAGAGTCAGGCACAACTGAGTGACTGAACAACATTATCAAAGCAATGGTCAAAATTCCCCATCTTTCTCATAATTGTATTTGGTTTTGGTTTTGTTTGGAGTTTTTTGTTTGAGCCAGAAAATATTTGATTGATATGCCTCTCAAGTTTTTAATCTAAAAAGTTTCTGTTACTCTTTTTTTGTTTTTTCTTGAAATTTGTTGGCTGAAGAAAGTGCAATATTTGTCCTTTAGAGTTTTCAACATTCTAGGTTTTGCTTATAGCCTTTGATTGATGTTGTTGAAGGTTATCTTGCTTGTCTTAGGAAGAACGCTCCATAGGTGGTGGTGTGTGCTTCCTGTTGAATAGCATCAAAAGGTATAGAGCGTCTAGCTGTCTTTTATTAAGATTAATCAGTTGGTTTAGAATTGTCAGCTTGATTTATGAATTATAAAAATCCCCACTGGCTTTGTAGCTTGTTGATCATTGCTTGGATCCATTTTTCCATTAATATTCTAATAGCTGGCCTTTCTATTAAAAAAAAAAACTCATCAAAAAGTTTTGCATTACTCTGTGGTATAGTACATACAGTAAGATCAAATTATTTCTTGATGATTTCCTTTTGTTTATGAGTTTTGAAAATTAAGTTAGTTTTCTCAGATCCTCCAGATCCTCCAAGTCATCAAAGAGATTTTTTGAAGTATCATCTACCAATTTGAGTATAGATAATAACGTTGTTGTTGTGTTGGCCCAGGAATCCTTCTGATTTTGTCTTTCATAAGGTTCGTTTGTTTGTTTGGTACAGTAAGATGTTCTAGGATCATTTAATCCTTTCTCTTCTATCTAAAATTAGTAGCTTTTCCAGAGAATTTAGAGACCACAGTCTAGACCATAGGGATACTCACTGCTCCTCGATGTGTCATTGTTTCTAGGGCAGAGCTGGGAAATATAAACATTTTTAAAGAGAAAATGTAGTATCAGTTCATACCGATATTTTCAATTCAGGTTTAGAATCCCAGGTTTTTACTGTTTTGATTTTTTGTGTTACGTTTTCTCTAATGCTAAAATGCTAAGTGACTAATATGTGCCTGAAATTTTATACAATGAAAGCACACACAAATACATGAAACAGTGATTAGTGGAAGAAAACTGCAGACCAAAGGTAAAAAAAATAGCATCTATTAAGAATATTGGACATGGAACAACAGACTGGTTCCAAATAGGAAAAGGAGTACGTCAAGGCTGTATATTGTCACCCTGCTTATTTAACTTATATTCAGAGTACATCATGAGAAACGCTGGGCCAGAAGAAGCACAAGCTGGAATCAAGATTGTCGGGAGAAATATCAATAATCTCAGATATGCAGATGACACCACCCTTATGGCAGAAAGTGAAGAGGAACTAAAAAGCCTCTTGATGAGACTGAAAGTGGACAGTGAAAAAGCTGGCTTAAAGCTCAACATTCGGAAAACGAAGATCATGGCATCTGGTCCCATCACTTCATGGGAAATAGATGGGGAAACAGTGGAAACAGTGTCAGACTTTATTTTTGTGGGCTCCAAAATCACTGCAGATGGTGACTGCAGCCATGAAATTAAAAGATGCTTACTCCTTGGAAGGAAAGTTACGACCAACCTAGATAGCATATTCAAGAGCAGAGACATTACTTTGCCAACAAAGGTCCGTCTAGTCAAGGCTATGGTTTTTCCTGTGGTCACGTATGGATGTGAGAGTTGGACTGTGAAGAAGGCTGAGCACCGAAGAATTGATGCTTTTGAACTGTGGTGTTGGAGAAGACTCTTGAGAGTCCCTTGGACTGCAAGGAGATCCAGCCAGTCCATTCTGAAGGAGATCAGCCCTGAGATTTCTTTGGAAGGAATGATGCTAAAGCTGAAACTCCAGTACTTTGGCCACCTCATGCGAAGAGTTGACTCATTGAAAAAGACTCTGATGCTGGGAGGGATTGGGGGCAAGAGGAGAAGGGGACGACAGAGGATGAGATGGCTGGATGGCATCACTGACTCAATGGACGTGAGTCTGAGTGAACTCTAGGAGTTGTGATGGACAGGGAGGCCTGGTGTGCTGTGATTCATGGGGTCGCAAAGAGTCGGACACGACTGAGTGACTGATCTGATCTGATCTGATCTGATTAAGAATACTGTTCATCAGGAAAGCCACTGGTGGTCCAGTGGTTTGGACTCATCATTTTCACTCTCATGGACCAGGGGATTCAATCCCTGATTGGGGAACCAAGATCCCACAAGCCACATGGCATGGCCAGAAAAAAAAATACTGTCTAGTTAATGTTTCCCACATGATTCATGCCTCAATCCGAGAAGGATAATATCTTCCTGTTTTTCTTTTATTATATTAAAACTTTTTAAATGATTTACTTGTTTTTACCAAAAAGATAAATACTATTTAAGAAAAATCGCTCCATTCTAAATGTAACACAAATAAATTTTAAATACAGGTGCTAACCTAAGTGATGAATTTGCTTACTTGTGGCAAGTTTCCATGTCTGAGCTGTTGAAGCTTTGTCCCCAGACATTTTGCTTCATATATATTTTCAGTAAAAAGTTTAAACTTTCATATCTTTATTTCATTTATGCTGTAATTTATTTAAAAAATAGTCATCTAAAAGCTGAAATGAACAATATTTCAGATACACATTTACAAACTTTGGATGTATGTTAGTGCTCCGTTATGTCAGACTCCTTGTGACCCCATGAACTATAGCCCACCAGGCTCCTCTGTTCTTGGGATTCTCCAGGCAAGAATACTGGGGGGGTTGCAGTTTCCTTCTCCAGGGGATCTTCCCGACCCAGGGATCGAACCCAGGTCTTCTGCATTGCAGGCAGATTCTTTACCGTCTGAGTCACCAAGGAAGCCTTCACTCTCCCTGTACACCCACACACACATGCACATGTATATTTATGTAACTAATCATACTATTTAGGCTTTTTTTTTTTTTGTATCTTACTGATCATGACAGCTACAAACTATCTTTAGCTAGTACCTCAAGGCACAATATACACTGAATGGAGGTTTTGTCGTCAACTAAAGTGGAAATATAGCCAAATTCCAAACGTCTTCTTGTTAATTTGGAGTACTTTAGACTTATTTCATGTCCTATCTGGCTAGATTTTAATTATGTGCTGTCGTAATATGAGTGACAGAATTGATTTAGGAATGGAAAGGTCAGTTCTGCCATGTTTTTTGTTAGCTTGTGCTTAATATTACTCATATTACCTCCTGAACGTTAGTGGCAGTTTTAAGCATTTTATTTTGTGAGGGTACATTTAGTTAAAGCTGGATTAAATAATCTGTGAATCCATTATCAAGGTATGCCTAAATTGAAATATAAAGCACTGCCCTGCTAAAAAAGTCAGAACCACTGTTCACCTTGCTAGGTAACAGGTGAGACTACCCCCAATGGGAAGGGAGAGGGGCAGTGGAGAGACATACGTTAGATACTAGGAACTCTTATGTTCTCCTATTCTTTGGATTTTTAAAAAATTGGAGTATAATTACTTCACAATGTTGTGTTAGTTTCTGCTGTACAACAAAGTGAATCAGCTGTATGTTTACATACATTCCCTCCCTCTTGAACCTCCCTCCCACCCTTCCCCCATCTACCCCTCTAGGTCATCAGAGAGCACTGAGCTTCCCTCTTCTCCTATTTTTTTTTTTTCTT
>NW_011495041.1:7978079-8023303 GCF_000754665.1 Bison bison bison
ATGTTCTTCTTCCATGTGGATCATTTTGTCTTCCAGCTGTAGTGTGTGAGTTAGATCTAGAGGTAGGAGAACATCACATGTGTCATTTTCATGGTCAAGACTCATAAAACGCCTGATATGCCCACCACACTTGCCTGCTTCTGCCAGCTAATATCTCCACAGCTATTTAACAGGACATGCCTTGTTTCTGCCCCCACATTCTGCCAAGACTCGCACTTGTGAATCACTGAATGGAAGGCTGCTTGCCGAAGTACAGATGAGAAATAAAGAACCAGAAGCATTTGAAAGGGAGGAGAGTAAAAAAGAGTATGTGGCAGCATACATGACTTAACTTGGTAACTGATTCAATCTATGGGATCAAAAGAAAAAAAAAGTAATGTTGATTTCCATGCCCAGCTTCCTGGAGGGTTGAGATGGAGTGGAAATGATGGTGATGGTAGCTTCTGTAGAAATAAAAGGCATAGAGTAAATGAGATTTAGGAGAAAAAAGTGTCCATTCATTTGGGGGCACTAAGTCTTATATCTGGGGGCCCATCTGAGTGTTTAATCTGAGAAGTAAAACTGGAATTTGGTGGATGGCTAGATCTGGAGATAAATGTGTTTGGGTTAGTCCACAAGACCAAGACCAAGTGAAGTCACTCAGTCTTGTCCGATTCTTTGCGACCCCATGGACTGTAGCCTACCATGCTGCTCTATCCATGGGATTTTCCAGGCAAGAGTACTGGAGTGGATTGCCATTTTCTTCTCCAGAGGATCTTCCCAACCCAGGGATCGAACCTAGGTCTCCTGCATTGTAGGCAGATGCTTTACCATCTGAGCCACTTGCAATAATTGAAACATATAATAACAAATACAAACAATACTGTCAATATAAAGAAAAAATATTAAAGGGAATTATATTTTACAGCTGGGAGACAGTGCAGGACAACTTGGCGTGCTTCAGTCCATGGGATCGAAGAGTCAGACATGACTTAGCGATTGAACAAATATTTTATAGGCTGAAAAAAGGGAGAAGATCAAGGTATAAAGGAGGGTCAGAAAAATAGTGTCCTCAAGGCAAAAGAGAATTTCCATGGACGGGAGCTCAATAATGTCCAAGGCAGAAGGGAATTGTAACAGAGTGAGAACTAGTAATCTGTTATAATTGGTACCTTCAATATCATTGCTTTATATTATTTTCTTCTTTGATAGAGAAAGAAATTCCCAGATAGATGTTGGTTTGCAAGGTAGTAAGCAGGAAAGGAAAAAACACATACAGATTTTTCTTTAAAGCAGTTTGGCAGTGATAGGAGGAAATGAAGGCAGAGGGTTTGATTTTCACTTGATGTTGGATGTAAGCAGGATGAGACATCATCAAGTTTTTAGATCTAAGGAAGACCCAATGGAGTGAACAAATTAAAGTTATAACAAATTATAAATAATTCATTGCTGGTGGAAATGCAATGAAATGTACAGCCACTTTAGAAAACAGTCTGATAGTTTCTTACAAAATTTAATATTTTCTTAACATACAATCTAGCAATCATGTTTTTGGTATTTACCCAAAAGAATTGAATTTTATATCCACGCAAAAAAACCTGTACACAAATCTTTATAGCAGCTCTGTTTGTAAGTGTCCAAACTTGGAAGCAACCAAGATGTCCCTCAGTCAGTAGGCAAATAGGTAAATAAACTGAGCTATCTCTAGACAATGGAATATTATTCAGTGCTATAAAGAAATGTACTATCAAGTCATGATATATTAGGTCATGATTTGACAGCAAGTAGATCAAACCAGTCAATCCTAAAGGAAATCAACCCTAAATATTCACTGGAAGGACTGATGCTGAAGCTGAAACTCCAATATTTTGGCCACCTGATGTGAAGAGCCAACTCATTGGAAAAGATCCTGATGCTGGGAAAGATTGAGGGCAGGAGGAGAAGGGGAAACAGGATGAGATGGTTGGATGCCATCATCAACTCAATAGACAGGATTTTGAGCAAACTCCAGGAGACAGTGAAAGACAGGGAAGTTTGGCATGCTGCAGTCCATGGGGTCACAAAGAGTCAAAAATGACTGAGTGACTGAACAACAACAAAGTCATGAAAGAAATTTAAATGCTATTACTAAGTGAAAGAAACCTACTTGAGAAGACTACATACTGTATGATGCCAACTATGTTACTTTGTGGAAAAGGCAAAGCTATAGAGAAAGTAAAAAATCAGTGGTTGTCATGGACTAGTAGGAAGGGAAGGATGATAAGATGGAACCCCAAATTTTTAGGGCAGTGAAACCACTCTGATATTATGATGGCTTGTTGTCATTTAGTTGCTAAGTCGTGTTCAACTCTTTGAGATCTCATGGACTGCAGCCCACTAGGCTCCTCTGTCCAAGGGATTTCCCAGGCAAGAATACTGGAGTGGGTTGCCATTTCCTTCTGCAGGGGATCTTCCCAAACCAGTGATCAAACCCACGTCCTGTGGGTTCTTCCACGGATTCTTTACCACTGAGCCACCTGGGAAGCCCATAATGGTGGGTACATTTATTCAAACCCACAGAATGTACAGCACCAAGGTTAAACCCTAATGTTAACTATAGCCTCTGGGTGATAAAGACGGTGTAAGTTCATCAAATATGACAAATACCCCACTCAGGTGTAGGATGTTGATAATGGGGCAAACTATGCCTATGTGAGGCTAGAGGATATAAGGAAAATCACTATAATTTCCATTCAGTTTTGCTATAAAACCTAAAACTGCCCTAAAAATAAAGTCTGCTTAAAAATATATAAAAGAACTGCTGATACCTCACTAATGCAATATACATATAATATTTATCAAATTCATATATACATGTGCCCCCTAAGGAGGAAAAAAAAAATGTGCTACTGACTCTGGGGGCTTAAGCACGCTAAGCGCTTTGCAGGGGTGACGGCTGCATGTCTACCTTAAACTTTATCTTCAAGTTCTAGGAATGGAGCAGAAGCTGAAAAGGGGGCTTCTTTGAATTCCAGGGGAGACAACCAGGTCTTGAATTTCTTATCCCTTTTCTACTCCCCTTCTGTCTGATCATCAGTGACTTAAGAATAGCCAACATTTGGGACTTCACTGATGGTCCAGTGATTGATTCTGCACTCCCAGTACAGGAGGCATGGTTTTGATCCCTGGTCAGGGAACTAAGATCTCATATGCCACATGGTGTGGCCAAAAAAAGGGAGAGAAAAAAAATAGCCCACATTATGGGACTTGAGACCTAAGTCAGGAGAAAGATGATCTGCAAAGCTGGGCTGTCCAACCAGGAGCACTTATATGTACCACAGCTCACACTTGCTCCGCTGGGTGTGCCTGCTAACAGTGATGGTAAGCTTCTTCCCATGGACCAGAATCCTGATGGGCATTGTTTATCTTACACAAAATCTATGCTTGACTATCTGCTGATGTGTTGTGTACTCTGCAGACTGTACCTGGAAATCTTATTGGAAGCTGTTTTAAAATAACTAAGCAATATAAACATTGCAAGATTTTGTTACCAACTTTACTATGTTTTCCTGTTTTTTTTTTTTCTTTTCCTTTCCAGTGCTTAAAAACTAACCATTATATCATCCCAGGAAAATAGTATTCTTTTATTTTTAATGCACATCTTAAGAAAAGAGAGTCCTCAAAGATAGAGGCTTGAGGATTTAGACAGCAAAAGAGAGATATTAAATTATTGGCATTTTGGACTCAAAATAAGTAAAACAATTAATTATAGATGTTATACCTGCTCAGCAAACACTAATGGAAAATGTACTGGGGTAAATGAGCCTAAGAATTACGCATAGGACTGGATACTTTTATATGAGATATGGAGAAACAAGCAAATAGAGGTGTTTAGAAAGTGGAATATATAACAGTTAGGCTGGTGAATAGACAACTTAATTGGGAATAAATTAAATCTAGAAGTAATAAGCCAACACGCATGCATAATTTAAAGCAAGTGATAATTTTGTGTGCAGTGAGCCTGCCGTTCAAACATCCAAAACTGTAGCAATTCTAATTATTTTCCCTCCACTACACTCTCAGGCAGCATGTATCTGCAACCAGCCTTTGTGTCTTTACCAGCCTTCCCAGATACAAGCATGAAACCTTGGAAGAGTATAAATCCTTCAAATAAGGATTTGTTTGGTTGTAAGGCAAGAAAGTCAACCCACATTAGCTTAAGAAAAAAGACTTTATTAGAACTCTTAACATGGTAATAGGAGGCCAGGGTGGGTATGGGGAGGCTCCTCTCAGGGACTCACAGGATGTTGTCTGTTTTCCCCTCCCTTTCTTGCTCTCCTCTTTATCTCTTGCTGTCTCTCTATCCTTGATTCTGTTCCTCTCCATAGAATGAACTCATTCAGTTTCCGTGTTAAGAAGTTTCTGGTCTCTTCCTTGTTGGAGGCAAAGTAAGAGACTCAGTTGCAGCCCAAAATAATTGGATATCCAATCCAGACTGGAGAACCCAGAGTCTGTGATCATCCTGGCTTGAATATCATGACCACCCATGGACCAGCCAGTGTGATCAAGTGGATGGTATCTGTATTGACCAAAAGTAAAAATAAAGATGCTTACTAAATATCACAGGGGCTTCCCAGGTGGCGCTGATGGTAAAAAAAATCCTGCCTGCCAATGCAGGAGACATAAGAGATGCCAGTTTGATCCCTGAGTTGGGAAGATCCCCGAGTTGGGAAGATCCCCTGGAGGAGGGCTTGGCACCCCACTCCAGTACTCTTGCCTGGAGAATCCCATGGACAGAGGAGCCTGGAGGGCTATAGTCCCTGAGATCACAAAGAGTCAGACATGACTGAAGCAACTTAGCATGCACACATGCATGCACACAGTAAATATAGAATGACTTTTTTTTTTTTTCTGATACCTTAAGCTCCAGTTAGTAATTTAGTGAGAAGCTGACTAAAATTGTCATTGTTTCCTGGAAGTATGGCACAGTTGAGCACCTCTGCTGTGTTGCAAGAAACCGTCTACTCTAGGGATAATGACACTTGCTTTCTTAGCCTCATATGCAGCCAGAGTGTAAGGTGACCAACCAGCCTAGTTTGCCTGGGATTGAGGAACTTCCTGGGAGGTGGGACTCTCAATCCAATTATCAGTACAGCCCTGGGGAAACTGGGATGGTTGATCACCTTAGTAGCAGGTACTTGTTTCTATTGCTCATAGGACAGTGATTCAGAAAAGCCTAATTTACAGAAGCAGGAGAGGCACTGTCCTGGTTTGGGCTGCTATAACAGAACACTATAGACTTGGCTTATCAACAACAGAAATGTATTTCTCACAGTTACAGAGACTGGGAAATCCAAGGTCACAGTGTTGCTGATTGGGTGTCTGGGGAAGGCTTTCTTCCTGGTTCATAGATGGTGTCCTCTCACTGTATCCACATATGGTAGAAGGGGTGAGGGATTTCTCTGGGGTCTCTTTTACAAGGTCACTAATCCCATTCACAAGGGTCCCACTCTCGTGATCCAATCACCTCCCAAAGGCTCCATTTCCTGATAGGTACATCATCCTTTTGGTAGCCATTGCAGGCATTGTCTTTCTGTTAAAATCTCCTCTGGGCCTGGACTCTCATGACCTGAATCATAAAAGCACCAGTTGAACTGGAATGAAGAAGGTAGATGACTTAGTCAGTTGTCGTTTCAGTCACTAAGTCATTCCCAACTCTTTTGTGACCCCCATGAACTGTAACCCACCAGGCTCCTCTGTCCATGGGATTTCCCAGGCAAGAATATTGGACGGGGTTGCCATTTCCTTCACCAGGGGCTCTTCTTGACCCAGGGATCAAACCCATGTCTCCTGCATTACAGGCAGATTTTTTGCCACTGAGCCACCAGGGAAGTCTGAAGTAATCAATAACACAGTCTGAATCACACGCTATACCATAAACATCTCCTAAGGGTCTGTCTTTACAAGAGACTTGCCCATATAAGCTTTACTTAATGTGAAAAGGGGCTTCCCTTTTATTTTGGAATTCTTATTTTTCTCTTCTGTCATGACTTTTACTTTATAGAAGCCACAGATGTAAAACCAGTGATGATGATGTCACCATCCCATAAGAAGACGATGTTGAATGTTGCATCCTTACTGAGAGAGATTCCATATTAATTAGCTATGATCATGCCCTCCAGCCACAGACAAGAGCCTGACCAAAGAGTTCTGCCCTTACCAGACCATGCTGTCCTGCCTAGAGTTCACTGATTTAGAGATGAATATTTCCCCTAAGCTAGGGGACTGTTATTCTTTATCCACAAGTTTTTTGGAGAGACATTATCTCCTAAGTATTTCACTTGTGTTTGAAAAAGTGAGATGTTAAATGTGGGTGTTTCTGGTAGTTAAGATCACCAGGTTTCTGAGAAAGTACATCTTTAATAGGGAGAAATGATTTCAATATATAGAAAGGAGCACAAACAACCTGTTAGTCTTCAAGCCATGTCTTCCGGAGGTCCATGAGGCTCCACAGCTGACCATGCCTTCCTAAGGATGGGACCTGCCTTCACTGGCAGCCAAGAGTCTTACTTAACTCAGGTTCTTTGGGGTCAGAGAGTCTGAGAGCCCAATAATGTCTTTGTTCTTGACCACTAGGCCATTTTATCCCCAAACCTAAGCCATGTGTGTATGTAAGTCACTCAGTCATATTTGACTCTTTGTGACCCCATGGACTACAGCCCTCCAGGCTCCTCTGTCCTTGGAATTTTCCAGGCAAGAATACTGGAGTGGGTGGCCATTCCCTTCTCCTGGGGATCTTCCCAACCCAGGCATTGAACCCGCATCTGCTTTGTTGCAGGCAGATTCTTTACTGTCTGAAGGGGAGAGGACTTTAAGCAAATAAAATATAAGAAAGGGCATAAAGAATTATGTATGTTTCTTTATGCCACTTCTTACATTGTTTCTTTATGCCATTTCTTATATTTTACTTGCTTAAAGTCCTCTCCCCTTCCATTTTTTCACTATAAAAAGTTGTCCTGTCACTCAAAGACAAGCCCAAAGATCAGCAAACATATGAAGACTGTCTGCTAATCTACCTGGTGGAGCCATCTCTCCTCTGTGCTCTCATAGTCCTTAAGTGTTTTCCCCTCCTGTATATGTGTGCACATGTCTTCATTCTCCTACTAATATGAGAACACCTTGAGATTACACTTTAGGCAATATAATCCAGGGGTCAGCATCAGAGGCTTTGGCATCAGAAATATAAGGTTTAAATCCTGGTTTTACTGGTTCTTAGCTGAATGACCTTTGGAGAAGGCAATGGCACCCCAGTCAAGTACTCTTGCCCTGAAAATCCCTGGTAGGCTGCAGTCCATGGGGTCACTTAGAGCGACACAACTGAGAGCCTTCACTTTCACTTTTCACTTTTCACTTTCCTGCATTGGAGAAGGAAATGGCAACCCACTCCAGTGTTCTTGCCTGGAGAATCCCAGGGACGGGGGAGCCTGGTGGGCTGCAGTCTATGGGGTCACACAGAATTGGACATGACGAGAGTGCCTTGGACTGCAAGGAGATCCAACCAGTCCATTCTGAAGGAGATCAGCCCTGGGATTTCTTTGGAAGGAATGGTGCTAAAGCTGAAACTCCAGTACTTTGGCCACCTCATGCAAAGAGTTGACTCATTGGAAAAGACTCTGATGCTGGGAGGGATTGGGGACAGGAGGAGAAGGGAACGACAGAGGATGAGATGGCTGGATGGCATCACTGACTCGATGGACGTGAGTCTGAGTGAACTCCAGGAGTTGGTGATGGACAGGGAAGCCTGGCGTGCTGTGATTCATGGGATTGCAAAGAGTTAGACGTGACTGAGGGACTGAACTGAACTGAACTGAACTGAAGCGACTTAGCAGCAGCAGCAGTAGCAACTAAATGACCTTAGGAAAAATTTAATTACTCTAAGTCTCACTTTGCTCCACTTTAAAGTGGGGTCATAATTTTAAAGGAATACATTATGAGGAACACGTTAGACAGAGGGTGTTAGTAGAATATCTGAATGCAAAATGTTCCTTGTTGAAAGAGTACCCTAATTTTTAAGAGGATGTTTTAATGAATAATTACATCCCATTTATCGCACCAGAGCATGACTGCTGCTGGGAAGGTTTGCATGAATGGTCAGTTCCAGACAGATCCAGGTGATTGATCCAGGCACTGTATGGAGCTAGCATTCATTCATTCATTCTCTCTCTCCTGCATTCTTTCAATATCTACCTCTTTATGGAAACCAGGAGTCAGCCAGGCTTTATGTTAGAAGCTCATCTAAACCACACTTAAAAAAAGTGTTTTTAAATGTTCTGACATTCCTGAGGCTTGCAGCTCAGAGACTGATTCTTCTGCAATGGGTTTCATCTCTGGGTCTACAGGGTGTGATAAATGTAATCACAGGTACCATTTATCAGCAGGTATAAGTTGATTGCTTTTGTTCACTATTTCTGTTAATTTTCTAACAGATCTGCAGTCAGTATAAATACCTTTATTTTATGAATGAGGAAACTAGAGATTAGAGTTTAAGTGGCATACCCAATGTCACTGAGTTAGCCTTTAAGCTAAAATTTCATGACAGTTCTGTTGACTCCAGTGACCACTTCCTTCCTCTCTGCTGTGTGGCCTTCGATTTTGTGCCACAATTTCACAAAATCAAAGAGGCCAGGAATCTAAAGGTACCACTTCCTCATTCTGTATATTGAGAAAAACAGGTCCCCGTGAAGTCAACAGAGTTGCCTAAGGTCCCGAGCTAGCCAGCCAAATTCCAGATGATGTGGCCTCTCCATGTGGAAGAATGTCATTGACATTTGTATTTCTGTTAGATGATTTTGGTCTCTGTGTCGGCTTATACGTTCTCTAATTAATAAGCTCCACTGCTGACCGCAGTCTGTATTTACACATAAACAGACATCAGCTGTCACCATGCTCCCATCAAGAAGCAAGCGACCTTCCACTCAGGTGAAATGCACAAGCCTTGTGACCTTACTGCTGCCCGAGGACGTCACACCTGCAAGGCCATCTGCACCTGACAAAGCTCTAAACGGCTTGACCTTTGCCAAGTGGAGCTTAACTTTCTCTTTCAACCTTTCCCTAAAAGGCCATCCCTCTGCACTGCGAAGAATTATTTCGTTTCAAGGCTTAAGACTCCTACGGCCTCAACAGTAGTTAGATTTTAACATGTTTAAATATGAGCAATAGGGGCTAAGTGCTCCGGCAGTAGCTCGCCCTTTGATGTTTTAAAAGGACACCAGAAGCTGCTCTGGTCGTGCTCCCCAGCTGCTCATGTAATGCTCGGCCAGCTCATCAGAGCATCTCTCCACTTAACTGGGTAATGACAGGGAGCCACTTTACCAGTGAAGATTGTTTTATGGCTGCTTTCTTCCCTTCAGCTCTAACCTGAGGATCACAACTCAGAAACGGGTGCTCCCGCGACGCAGACCGCTTCCCTGGGTCTAGAGGGAGTGATTAGACAGAAAATTTCTTATACCTTCAAAATTACTGGCAAATTTCTTACATATCATATGGGGTGGGAGGTAGGGATTCCTGGCCAAGTGGTTGACCCAGTCTCCCCAGTTGGGATGCTCGTGAACAGACATCTCAGTTGAAGATACGGAGATCTCCAAAAGCTCACCTACATATTTATTACTTCCAAACGAAAACTCAATTGCAGTAAGTTGTCCTGGGTGTCTTTATTTTACTTGCTAGATTCTTGCAGGGGACTTTTAAGGAAAAAAGAAATAGCCTTTTTTTAGAGGTGCACAGCTGCTCAAAGCGCTGAAGTTAGTTTCCTTGGTTCTACACATAACGGTTTAAAAAATCATTAGATGCAAAGTACTGTATTATAACTGGGTGAGAATTGATCATCTGATTAGTAACTGATGAAAAGTGGAAGAGGCAAATGGTGGTCATAAAACCTATTGCAAGAGGTTTTGTTGTTTTATTTAAAATATGATCAGAAGAAATACATTATTTTACATGTTCCCATGCACTGTAGAGCAATGCTACACGTCCAAGCACGAATTTCACTTAGCAAGCAGGCATTGTGTAATATCCTGCCACCATGAGTTCTGCAGTCAGACTGCCTGTGTTTGCTTCCTGACTCAGCCACTGTGACCCTAAGCATGTTGCTTTTCCTGGGGGATTCAGTTTCTTTATTAGTTATATGATAAAATAAGAGCATCCTTGGGACTTCCATCCTGGTAGTCCAGTGGTTAAGAATCCTCTTTACAATTCAAGGGACATAGGTTCGATCCCTGGTCAGGGACCTAAGATCCCACATGCCCCAGGGCAGCTAAGTCTGTTTGCCACAACTAGAGACCCTCAGTGAAAGATCCCACAGGACACAGAGAAGCCCTGGCATGTAGCACCTGAGGCCTGACACAGCCAGGTAAAAAAAATATATATATATATATATTTTTTTTTTTTTAAGAGCACCCTAAACCACATGGGCTGTAGTGAGGATTTCCTAAGTAAGAATACTGGAGTGGGTCACCATTTCCTTCTCCTGGGTGCTTTCCGATCCGGGGTCTCCTGCATTGCAGGTGGTCTCCTTCCTTGCAGACAGATTCTTTCTACTAGCTGAGCCACCAGACAAGCCCACTATGACCTCATCTTAAGTAATTGCAGCTGCAACAACTCTATTTCCAGATAAGGTCACATTCTGAGGTCTGAGCATGAGGACATCAACATATCTTTTTGAGGGGTACCTAGTGTAACCAAGGACTTCCCAGGTTGCTCAGTGGTAAAGAATCCACCTGCAATTCAGGAGACATGGGTTTGATCACTGGGTCAGGAAGATCCCCTGGAGAAGGAAATGGCCACCCACTCCAGTATTCTTGCCTGGAGAATTCCATGGACAAAGGAACCTGGCAGGCTACAGTCCATGGAGTCACAAGAGTTGGACATGACTCTTAGTGACTAAACCAATGTAACCCATGATAGCAACAGTTTATCCATTTTTATAGGCTTCCCTTGTGGCTCAGCTGGTAAAGAACCCACCTGCAATGCCGGAGACCTAGGTTTGATCCTGGGTTGGGAAGAAGGTAATGATGGCTACCCACTCCAGTATCCTGGCCTGGAGAATTCCATGGACTATACAGTCCATGATCACAAAGAGTAGGACCCAACTGAGCAACTTTCACTTTCATTGATACATATATGTATACCCTATAATTAAGATAATTAATGTTATAAGCAGTCATTGATTACTGGATCCAGGTACTGTTGACATGCCTTGGGCCTTATATTTAGGGGGATGGAGATGCAGAAAGAGACACTATGCAACCTTTGACCTCAAGAAGTTCATATTGTATATATCCTTTGTCTTAATCTGCTTATCTCACAGAGATGGAAGAAACCTATTATAAAAGAAATTGTCTCTTTGCATTCATTATCAGGCATTATAAATACTAAAATTTGTGGTTCTGAACTCCCACAAAATTGTTCTAAGCTCCTTTCTTTTTGATTCCAGCCCCATAAAGCTGGTTTTGATCCTGGTCAAATCCTTCCCACATGTGGGTCTTGGTGTTTATCTCTGGGGTCCTTTTCAATTGCAATGTTCTATGATTCTGGTATGACTTATTGCGTGCATGATCATATTTCCAGGCTTTCTAAGTTACGTTTAATGCCTTTGCTTGCTCTCGTTTTGCTTACTCTTCCTGTTCAAGATTTCCTTTAACTGCATTGAAACAGTTGTGTTCTGACTATATTTTCAATCTCAGTAAAATTATGCTTGTACTAGCATTTGTTTCCTGATGACTTCTATGAGAAACTTCTGAAATAATTTAAAAATAATCGATTTTCTCCTTTACTACATAAAACCTAGCTGAGCAATTATAAGGCTGTCTTCAGCCAAAAAAAAAAAAGTATAAAACTAGAAATCTCAAGTTTGATTTTTCCTGCTTTCTTATAGTGTAGAGTTGGTGCTATCTAAAGAATTATGATTCCTACTTATCTGAATAAAACAATGCCTTTTCTTTGCAATACATCTCAAATTTTTATCTCTTAGCTCATAGGATACAATATTTCCATTTGAAATTTCTTAAGATGAAAACGTAAATTGAGGCACCCAGCAAGATTGTTCTAAAGGCAAAAATCAAAATGATATGACTATATCATTGCAGAAGCAGACCGTTTCTATAACTCTCTGTGTGGCAATTTAAAATTTGTGTTATTTGGTTTTTCATCCAGGCACTTGCTTCTACCTTGTTCCCTCCACCCTCTCTTCCTTCTTTTTAAAAACATGCTATTAACAGGAAGGAATCATGCACTCAGAATGTCATTCTTTTCCTAAGAGCCTATCAAGGCTTCTCTTGTATTAGTCAGATGGCTCTGGAAATTCACCTTCTCCACAAAAGTGTCCTTAATTGAGTTAAATTCAATGAATATTATTGATTACTTGCTATTTTCCAGGCAGCATGCTGGTATCCTGAAGACACAAAGAAATATAATGTGTGTCATCGTCTGTTCGGATTGCAAAAAAGAAAAGAAATAACATGAAAGCTTTGCTGGCCTACTCCGCCTGCTTCAGTGTTCTGTTTCCAGAGCTGCTCAGCACTGTCCAAGTCTCTTAACTCTTATTTAGCATCCTTTAAGTGGCTGGTCCCTGAGATACCAACAAGTGAATAACACTCTCACAGTTGTTAAGGGTAAAATACTCTCATACACAAAAGAAGAATAACAAGACGAACCGCTTTTTGAGTTTCCAGGAAGGCAGCACACACAGATAAATATGGTAGGATTTCAGAAATAGGAGATACCAGTAAGAACCAGGGCGATGAAAACAGCGGAGCCTTCAAGGTCAAATTCATTCTAGTTGAGGTGTGGCAGAATTTAGGAATTTGATAAGTCTCCAGGCAGGAGTATTTAGCATGGGAAAACAGTAGCATAGGTACAGTTTGTTGGGGGGAGTTCGGGGGAGAGGTTACCATGGGGAGCAAAGGAGACTCCACCGTGGTTCAGGATGGAAGCTCATGTACAGGATTCAAGATTCACAGAATAGGAGGTTTGCACCGCTTGTGAGAGAAAGCATTTCTTTTTCTGTTCTGTTCTTTTAATTGATTTTTATTGATGTATAATTGATTTACAATGCTGTATTAGTCAGGTACATAGCAAAGTGGTTCAGTTATACATGCATATATATCTTTTTTTTGGATTGTTTCCCTTATAAGTTATTACAAAATATTAAGTGTAGTTCCCTGTGCTATATGGTAGGTCCTTGTTGGTTACCTGTTTTGTATGTAGTAATGTATATATGTTAATCCCAAACTCCTAATTTATCCCTTCTCCATTTTCCCTTTGATAACCATAAGTTTGCTTTCTATGTCTGTGGATCTGTTTCTGTTTTGTTGTAAATAAGTTCATCTATATCTTTTTTTTTTTTAAGATTTCACATATAAGTGATATCATATGATATTTATCTTCGTCTGGCTTACTTTACTTAGTATGATCATCTCTAAATCCATCCATGTTGCTGCAAATGGCATTAATCAATTCTTTCTATGGCTGAGAAATATTCCAATTGTATCTATATACCATCTTTTTTATCCTTTCCTCTGTCAATGGACATTTAGGTTGCTCCCACGTCTTGGCTATTGTAAATAGTGTTGCAGTGAACACTGGGGTGCATGTATATATTCAAATTATGATTTTCTCCAGATGTATGCTGAAGAGTGGAATTGCAGGATCATATGGTAGCTTTACTTTCAGTTTTTTTAAGGAAACTCCATACTGTTCTCCACCGTGACTGCACAGTGACATTCCTGCCAACGACAGGAAGTTTCCCTTTTCTCCACACCCTCTCCAGCATTTATGATTTGTAGACTTTTTGATGATGGCCATTCTGACTAGTGTGAAATGATACCTCATTATAGTTTTGATCTGCATTTCTCTAATAATTAGTGATGTTGGGCATCTTTTCATACACTTCCTGGCCACCTGTAAATCTTTGGAGACATGTCTGTTTAGATGATCTGACCATTTTTGTTTTTTTGCTTGGGTTGTTTTTTTACTGTTGAGCTATATGAGCTGTTTGTATATTTTAGAGATTAATCCCTTGTCGATCATATAATTTGCAAATATTTTCTCTTGTTTATGACAGAAACCATTGATAAACTATTGAACAGAAGAATTAAAAGATGAACTGATAATTACAGAATGTTTATCATATTTTTATACCAGGGAGAGTAAATTTAACTGCATTTATCTATTAAATATTCATTGAACACATTATATATACATTACATAGTCAGTGTAAATACTGTACTTCCTTAAAACTTAAGTGGAAATAAATGGACTTTGGGGACTGATGGAGCTTGATTTGAATCCTGGTTCTTCCCCTTCCTGCTGCTGCTGCTGTGCTAAGTCACTTCAGTCATGTCTGACCCTGTGCAACCCCATAGACAGCAGCCCACCAGGCTCTTCTGTCCCTGAGATTCTCCAGGCAAGAGTACTGGAGTGGGTTGCCATTTCCTTCTCCCTTCCCCTTCCTAGTTAGGTGATATTTGTTAAATTATATAATCTTTCTCATTTCATTTTCTTCTTCCGTTAAATGGAAATATTAGTACAACTTTACAGAGTTGTTGACCAATTAAACACCACCATCAAAATACCTAATATTGTATTAGACAGAATTAGTTTTCAATAAGTTATTACCATTTATGTAACATGCTCAAAGCAGGTATCTTTATGTACCTGCTCACAAAGGGTCTGGATGTTATGCTTCTTCTCCCAAGTGGTGAAACCCATGATTGCTATAAAAACTTCCTTCGAGGGAAAAATATTTTAAATATTTGCAAAAAAATTGAAATTATCCACAATCTCATCTTTAGACTACAAAAACTATCAATATTGTATTTTTTTGTGTAGATTTTTTTCTTAAATGTTTTTAAAGATTTTTTTTAATGCTGTAATGAAAGTTGATGGATTGATTTAACATCCAGATATTCAGTGTGAATTCCTGAGGGTATATGAGGAGACATTTGCATGAGCAAAGGAAGGGGCAGCTACAGCCTGGATAAATTGAGAAGTCTGAGAAAAGAAAACAAAGCAGGATCCACAGTCTGAAATGGAACCAGTTAAAACACTGAGGAAAAGAGAGTCTTGGTGCGAGGAAAACAAGTAACAATTGGGGTTATAAGGGAAGCTGCATCATTAACAGCGATGTAGTTTTTTGTTTGTTTGTTTTAATCGGAAACCTAGCTGTGTCTCACCGAGACTCAAATAGAAGAAGACTTGATTTGGGGGCCTGCAGAGTAGAAAACATGTAGAGCAGAAGGAAGAATAATAACCCATAGAGCAGGGTCCGTGAACAAAAGTAAGAATAGCAGAGTGACTGGAAACAGTGCATAGTTTTAAGTCACACTGCATGATGTCGATTTATGCATTCACAGCATCTCAGCTACACTGCACATGGCTAATATCCTTGACATCCCTCATGCCATCCTGATGCCTAGTCACATATTTGCATTGATATAAATGGACAGGGTGGGAGAAAGTGAATGGCAGAGAATCTTTACCTTCCTCTCTGTATACTTGCCCCATGCATCATTTCTAGTCAGCTGCCCCTAGGTTGTATCTTAATAATTAACCCATAATCCCTAGTGAAGTGCTTCCTTGAGTTCAAGGACCCACTTTAGCAAATTATGAAACCCAAGGCGGGAGTTGTGGGAACCACCAACTTATAGCTGGTCAGTGAGAATTAGGGAGGCCCTGAATTTGTCATTGGTGTCTCAAGTGGGGACAGTCTTGTGGGACTCAGCCTTTAAATTTTGTAGAGTCTGTGCTTACTCCAGGTAGTTAATGTAACAATTGCTTGGTGTGAGACATCATATATTAACACATGTATATGGAATCTAGAAAAAAAAGGTGCAGATGAACCTATTTGCACTGTAGGAATAGAGACGCTGATGTAGAGAATGGACAAGTAGACACAGTGGCAGAAGGGGAGGATGGGACAAACTGGGAGAGGAGCACTGACTTATATACATCACCGTGTGTAAAGTAGATAGCTGGTGGCAGCCTGCTGTAGAACACGCGGAGCTCAGCTCGGTGCTCCGTGATGACCTAGACGGAGGGAATCAGGAGGCAGGGGGAGGCTCAGGAGGAAGGGGATATATGTACACGTATAGCTGGTTCACTTTGTTGTTCTGCTGAAACTAACAGAACATTGTCAAATATACGCCAATAAAAATAAAAGCATTTCTTGGTATGAAAAGCCCACAAATTTGGTGTCAGAAGTGCTGTGAGTTGCACAGGAAACAGAGTTGTCTTTTTAGTGAGCTTGGTGGATCAGAATGAAAGTGAGTTGGCTGGAGTGTGGTCAAGGGAGGTGATTGGAGGTGAAATCTAGGAGGAAATCAGGACCAGGACACTGAGATTATGGGAAAGAATTTGGACTCTGTATGGACTGCAGTGGCAGGACAAAGGAATATCAAAGCAGAGAAGGTTCATGCTCTAGGCTATGATTTCAGCTGCCAAATGCAAAATAGACTCATAGAGGCAAAAATGAAGGCGGGTGACCATGGTGAGCTTTTACAGTGATGCAAGTGAGAGACTGTAGTGCTTAACCTCATGCAAGTTTAGCTGTGCCAGGCTTGTTCAACTGTCCAGCGGAGGCGTCTGTGACTGCTTGGCTGTACAAGTTCAAGCTTGAGCCAAAAGGAAATGATTGGGATGAACTTGGAGAGTCAGAGAATAGAGCTTGACTTTAAAGCCCTGAGACTGGATGAGCCTGAGAAAAGTATGCAGGGAGAAGAGAAGATGCGTAGGATGGAATGCAGGGCTTCTCCATCACGGCCTGGTAGATTAAAAAGAGCCAAAAATGTGATCAAGATGGAGCAGCCAGCTAGGGAAAAGGACTGACAAGGAGCGTGTAGCTTCACTGTCCAAGGAGAAAAGCATATTTCAAATAAGAAACGGCAGGAAAGAAAACGCTGATGAAAAACTGAATATGATTTCTGACCTTGTTAAGAGCAGTTTCAGTGATCGGGGTTAACATACACACAGTACTATACATAAAATAGATAAGTAATAAGGGCCTACTGTCCAGCAGAGGGAACTGTATTTAATGCTCTGTAATGACCTCTCTGGGAAAAGAGTCTGAAAAAGAGTGGTTATGTGTATACACATAAGCTGACTCAATTTGCTGTACACCTGAAACTAACACGACATTGAAAATCAACTATGCTTCAATAAAAATTGTAAAAAACTAGTGTGGAGTTGTGAGCTCCTGATGGGATGGATTAGAGAAGAGAAAGGGAAAGAAGAGAGTGAGGAGGAAGCCAAGAATAGTTTGCTCTTCCTTCTGTAGAAGACGGAATGGGAAGGGCTGAACCCAAAGGCCTCATTTTAGAAATGTATTTGGGAAAACTTTAGAGAGGTTAATAATCAGTGAGAATTGGAAAATCTATCCTGGAGTCACTGACCTCAGAGCCAGGAAACTGCTCTGTTGTTGACTGTCTCTCTCCCTGGATTCTCTAGTCTGAGCCCCATTTCAGACATCTCTCAACCTACTTGTCCCGACTGATGAAGCAAAACCACTAAGGAGTAGCCTAACATTTTAGGATGTTTTATCTTTATTTTTCCTTATCTGATTGTCGGATCTATATAATCGTGGCCTTTGTTTGTTCTTTAATATTGGTCATGGAGATAAACTCCTTCATGCAATGAGCATCCAAATCAGAGGCCTTGGGCAAATGCCATCATTCCAAAATGCCAGCAATTCAGTAAGATGAAGCTTCTCATAAAGATAAAATCACAAATTAGGGACAAAGTTGGCCATGGTACTGGTGCAGCTCACACCTCCCTGACTCCTGTCCTAAGTCTTCCTCCTCCTGTGATCAGGAATGTGGTTGGCTCTCATGACCACATGGAACGTTTTTGAGCACCGTTGTTTCTTTTTTGTGTATTCTGAAATTTTATGATGAGGAGTGTTTGTGTATTTCTATTTCTACTCATTTTGCTGGCATTCAGAGAGCTCTTATTATCAAAAAATGAACATTGATCAATTCTAAGAAATGTTCCTGTATTATGTGCTTAAAGTGTTTATTTCTTCTCTTTTCTGTGTTGTTTTTCTGGACTCTCTGTAATCCAAAAAAAAAGAACATTTAGCTGTGGGGGTACAAAGGAGATGATGCCTAATGAGGTAGTGAGGGTAGCCTCAAGGGGAACCACATGTTTCTTAGATCAGCCCTGGAACAGTCTCCTTGTTTTCAGCCCTGTCCTCCTTCTCCATCCTATAATACTTGGACCTCTAATTCCTGAGTCTTTTCAGTATCCCATGGAGTAAACTGACAGTACTTCCCTCTGTAGACATTTAGGTTTGATCTCACTGTACCCCAGAGAGTCATTTACTATTTCTTCATCATCAGTTGTCTCTATTCCCTTACTGTGAATTGGGGTTACAAATGTCTCCAAGGTTCATAGAATACAGTTTTTTGTTTCCATTTCTAGTTCTTTTCTTTGTTCCTGGGTGAATTTCCAGAGGAGCAGGGAGAAGCGAGGAATCTCACTCCTCTTGCCTTAGGGACGCTTTTGGCTAATAGAAACGAAGCTTAAACCAAGACCCATTCATCACATAAAAAGAAATGTTCCATTTGTTTTCTGTATGTCTTGCACTCTCTGAGAAAATTATATCAACGCTGGAGCAATTTCCTTTTAGACGAAGTCAGTTTTAATCTCACCTATTAATATCCAAAGCTCTTAAGAAAGTTTGTATTAAAAATGGTAGTAGCACATTTTAGTCAAAAGCTAATTTCCTCAAAGGAAAGTTGTCTCAATCATGTTATAGTCTTTTACAACTAGACATGGAAACATGGCCAGTGCTCTTAAATTAGAATGATGTAATAGTGGCAAAATAGCACAAATGTTGGAAATTATTAATAAATTGCATGTACGTTATAGAAATGTATCTCCTTCAGTTGTGAGAGTGTCACTCTGCTTCAGTTGTGAGAGTGTCTGATGACTGCTCACTGCACCTGTGTTTCAGCTCTGAACCCTGTCTATTTGGGGGCTGGAATCAAATTGGAATGAAAAACCAGGAAGCTGAGTATAGTCATCCAAAACAACAAGACCATTTAGGAAGAGTGAATGATAGTACCTTGGCTTAATGACCCAGATCACAGCAGAAAAGGGTCAGGTGCATTTTTCCTGATCTTTTTTCCTCAGTAGAGGGCAACAGTCCTGTACCATGAGCTCACTGGTATTGCCATTGATAGAGAAAAGAAAGACTTTTTTTTTTAGATTTAAAAAATCTTGATCACAGTTTTCTTTTCAGACACAAATAGATTATTGCCAAAGAAATTATGTCTGCCTTGTTAATAAGTCTATTGCAAAACAACTTATATGAATATCTAATATGCTTCATTGGTAGAATATAAAAATTAAAACTAAGCTCCATAAACCACAAAATTAGCAGCAATAATCACTAACATGTGGCCTAGTAGTTGCTTCTTATACAAACTGCCATCAGTTGTAAAATTAATACTGCACATCTAAAGCTGGCTTTGTCCCAGGGTTACTTTTCAGTTCTATTAATAAACAGAATTCTATCCATACTACTGGGAATTGTTGTGATGATGGCAGCAGAGACACTTCTTTGGTTGGACAGACTATTTTATGTCAATTCCCAAACACCACTGATAAGTAATTTGCTTTGCTTAAGGGTGCATACACTGAAACTTAATTATTGATTGGCAGAAAACATAAAATAAGTAGTCCATTAAGAAGTTTGATTCAGGTAAATTCAGAACTGAACACACACATTAACCCGTTCACCCTTCTCTAATAGATTTTACATTGCTTAACAAACTGTAAGGTTTATTCACCCATTAACATTGATGGGCTGTACATGTATAATTCCCTTTGGCACTTATGGAAGCTGTCGGGAATAATCCCCCACAATGCAGTGAGAGTAATAGACTTTAAAACATGCCAAACTCAACATTTACACTAACATTTAATCTGCTTTCCTCCTCCTCAGGTTCTCTTATGTTCAGCCAAGACTTCCTGTGGTTAAAGTGGATAGGAATGATAAATAAAGGTAAGAAAGTTTGGAAAATGTACAAGAATGAGGCTTCAAAGCAGCATTTCCCACTTTAAATCGGGGAGGGCTCAAACCAGAGCAGCAAGTTGTTCTGTGTGGTTTGAACCCTGCTTGACCTGTGTGTCTGCCTCAGGGGAAGGCTCAGGACAAAGGAAGGACACTCTGCTTCAGTTGTGAGAGTGTCTGATGACTGCTCACTGCACCTGTGTTTCAGCTCTGAACCCTGTCTCTTTGGGGGCTGGAATCAGGAAGCTGAGTATAGTCATCCAAAACAACAAGACCATTTAGGAAGAGTGAATGATAGTACCTTGGCTTAATGACCCAGATCACAGCAGAAAAGGGTCAGGTGCATTTTTCCTTATCTTTTTTCTTCAGTAGAGGGCAACAGTCCTGTACCATGAGCTCACTGGCGTCAAAAGGAAAGTCTGAGTTCTAATGTATAAATTATAGTCATTTTCCGGCAGTCCTTATAACAATGGGAATAATAATATTGTAGGGATTAAGTTTCATTAGATTTTGGAGAAGATAAATGTTCTCAACCTAGTCTGACTTCTTGTTCCTACCAATGACAAAGCTTGCTGAGTGTAAAGCAGAAAGGTAGGTAATAAAAAAAGTAGAGACTTTACCAGAAGTCATCTGATAGGAATACAGATAGGCAGCAGCATCCAGGAATTGTCCTAGTGGTCAAGACCTTATCAAAACTTGTAACAGAAAGCAAGGGACAATTTAAAAATAACATTTATCGACAGAGCAAGGGCTGTCAGCTCTGTTGGAAGAAAGGACAGCTAAATCTGGAGAGACACCTCTATCTGGAAAGGACAGTGCTGCAGGGAGCTTCAGCTCTCTTGTAGAACATTGTCAGCCCACACCGAAAGCAACACCAATTATATGAAAGGATCACAAAGCGCTGGGCCATGGATATAACATTACCCATTAAACAGGATCACACTCACATTGAGGAAATAGTCTGTACGCCATAGTGCTCTACGAAATGGTCCAACAGACTTGAGAAGGTCACCTAGACTTCTAATCCAACCAAACATTTGGAAATCTAATTATCTAATCCATTTCATAAAAAACGCCACGATCTTTGAGAACAGAAACTTATCTGTAAACATCAGAATGCTTAGATAGATGCGTACATACACACATACACTGATATATATATATATATATATTTTTTTTTCTCTCATTCTAGCCTCAGGAAAATTGTTAACTTTCCCACATAAAATAGCATTTAAGTATTTAATTTCTGGATACATATATTAAAAACATTTTTCAGGACAAACAATCTAACTTCCTTTTGCAAATTGTTATGACAAAGATAAATTCATAAGAAAAATTACTGTTAGGTTTTATTCTGTTCAGTATCTCTCTAGTTTTCTGTATTCTTATATGTATTCTCTCAAATTTCCCTAAGATTCCTTGTGCCACTCTATCACTCAGTGCTAATTTTAAAGTAAATATAATTGCTACTTTATAAATAATATATCAGTTCAGTTCAGTTCAGTTCAGTTGCTCAGTCGTGTCTGACTCTTTGCGACCCCATGAATCGCAGCACGCCAAGCCTCCCTGTCCATCACCAACTTCCGGAGTCCACCCAAACCCATGTCCATTGAGTCGGTGATGCCATCCAACCATCTCATCCTCTGTCATCCCCTTCTCCTCCTGCCCTCAATCTTTCCTGGCATCAGGGTCTTTTCCAATGAGTCAACTCTTTACATGAGGTGGCCAAATTTTATTGGAGTTTCAGCTACAACATCAGTCCTTCCAATGAACACCCAAGACTGATCTCCTTTAGGATGGACTGGTTGGATCTCCTTGCAGTCCAAGGGACTCTCAAGAGTCTTCTCCAACACCGCAGTTCAAAAGCATCAATTCTTTGGCACTAAGCTTTCTTCACAGTCCAACTCTCACATCCATACGTGACCACTGGAAAAACCATAGCCTTGACTAGATGGACCTTTGTTGGTAATGTCTCTGCTTTTGAATACGCTATCTAGGTTAGTCGTAACTTTTCTTCCAATGAGTAAGTGTCTTTTAATTTCATGGCTGCAGTCACCATCTGCAGTGATTTTGGAGCCCAGAAAAATAAAGTCTGACACTGTTTCCACTGTTTCCCCATCTATTTGCATCTATAGTCTGTTTAAATGATGGAATATTTTGAAATTTAAAATAATCCTACTCTCTCATCTAGACCCTGATGCTGGGAAGGATTGAGGGCAGGAGGAGAAGGACGACAGAGGATGAGATGGTTGGATGGCATCACCAACTCAATGGAAATGAGTTTGGGTAAACTCTTGGAGTTGGTGATGGACAGGGAGGCTTGGTGTGCTGTGGTCCATGTGGTCACAAAGAGTCGAACATGACTGAGCAACTGAACTGAACTGAATTGACTCATCTGCCTGAGAATACATATTTGAAAATATATACACAAAAAGAAATCCCTGGTAAACAAGAATTCCTTTCAGGGGGACAAGTTAATACTAATGAATTCTTAAGTATTTAAACTCTGTATTAGACATAAGGCAATGGCACCCCACTCCAGTACTTTTGCCTAGAAAATCCCATGGACGGAGGAGCCTGGTAGGCTGCTAGGAGTCGGACACGACTGAGCGACTTCACTTTCACTTTTCACTTTCATGCATTGGAGAAGGAAATGGCAACCCACTCCAGTGTTCTTGCCTGGAGAATCCCAGGGACGGGAAGCCTGGTGGGCTGTCGTTTATGGGGTCGCACGGAGTCGAACACGACTGAAGCGACGCAGCAGCAGCAGTAGCAGCAGGGGCATTCTGTGTTACCCCGATGACTCATTGGATAAAGGATCTGCCTGCAATGCAGGACACAATGAATTCAATCCCTGAGTTGGAAAGATACCTTAAAGGAGGAAATGGCAACCCAATCCAATATTCTTGCCTGAAAAATCCCATAGACAGAAGAGCCTGGCAGGCTATAGTCCAAATGGTTGCAAAGAGTCGGACATGACTGAGTGACTGAGCATGACCACAGGGGTATTCTAGTCTCATGCATAAATATCTCTAATGATATATTAATAATATACATTTACATATCACCATATTTTTGTTTCCAAATTTTTTGCCATCTTCAGTCTTCAAAACAACCCCATGACATAGGTAGGAAAAGCATTACATATCTAATTTGACCATTGAGGAAACAGAAAGGTTAACTATTAATAATTTGTTAAAGATTGCAAAGTGTAGAAAGAAATAGTATATTAATTAATGTATCATGAGTCCCTGCTTTCTAAATGTGAATGACATTCTATAATATCAATAAAGAAATCTTGTGTTCCCAAATCAGTATATTCATATAGAATACATTTAATTCCCTTGGGAAGATAGCTTTTACATTTATCTAGCATTTTTACTTGCTTATCTTATTTTTTTATATTTGTGAAGAACAAGAGGTTTGTTATCATCTTTTAATAAAGTTAGAGGAACTGCAGTCCCAGAAAGTTGAATGTTTTGCCGAGATCCTATAAGAAGAGCATGTGGCATACTATATTTACTGATTTTTTTTTAATTTAAAAGAAATAGATACAGACACCATGTAAGTGTAGATGAGTAATTCCCACAGTTTAAGCTACTGTTCCTGAAGTTAACCACCCAGGTTTTTCACAGCCTCCTAGCTTATCATCTTCAGTGTTTCCTTTATTCTTTATACTTGCTACCTCACGAGATGACAATGGCTGCTGCAGCTCCAAGCAACACAACCACATCTGAAAACAAGAAATGGAGAAAGGGATGGGTGAAGGAGGCTGGCAAGTCAACAGCCAGAGATGCTTCCTTTTGGTCAGGGAGAAAATAAGTATTTCCTAGAAACTTTTCAAAGACATTGTCTCACATCTCTTCAGCCAGAAAACCATCTCAAGACTACCTCTTTTTTTATTATTATTAATTTATTTTTTATTGAAGGATAACTGCTTTACAGAATTTTGTTGTTTTCTGTCAAACCTCAACATGAATCAGCCATAGGTATACATTTCCTCTCCCTTTTGAACCTCCCTCCCAAACCCCCCCATCCCACCCCTCTAAATTGGTAAATATCGTATTCTAATGCATATATGTGGAATCTAGAAAAATGGTACTGAAGAATTTATTTGCAGGGCAACAATGGAGCAACAGACATAGAGAATAAACTTATAGACATAGGAAGAGGGGAGGAGAGGGTGAGATGTATGGAAAGCCTAACATGGAAACTTACATTAACATGTGTAAAATAGATAGCCAACAGGAATTTGCTGTATGGTTCAGGGAACTCAAACAGGAGCTGTATATCAAGACTACCACTTGATACAAGGGAGATGTGAAAGTACAATCATCTCTAAGTATGCCAGGGAGATTGATTCCAGGAGCCCCAGTGGATATCAAAAGCCAAAATCCCCAGTGCCGAGTCCCTGATACAAAATGATGACAGCAGCCCACCCTTCTGTGTGCATTCTGCCTCCATGGATACAGGGGTGTGGGGTGAGGGGGGTGGGGAAGAGCCGGCTGTGTCTGTTTTTGTCCTCGTTTCCTGTTGGCAGATGAGTAAGAAAGAACAGGGCTGGGGATGGTGTCCAGGTTTGGCATCCATTTTTCTCTTCTTAATCCTGTCTTATCCCTTATATTTGACCTGAGTGATTTCCTTCTAAGATACCTCTTGGCTCTTTCTTAAAGATTTTGTTTCTCCATGAAAATGAAAGTGTTAGTTGCTCCATTGAGTCCAACTCTTTGCATCCTGAAGGACTGTAGACCACCAGGCTCCTCTGTCCATGGGATTCTCCAGGCAAGAATACTGGAGTGGGTTGCCATGCCCTCCTCCAGGGGATCTTCCCAACCCAAGGGTGAAACCCAGGTCTCCTGCACTGCAGGCGGATTCTTTACCAGATGAGCCACCAGGGAAGCCCTCATTTCTCCATAGTGTCTCAGAATTCATTTGCTGACATTCATCACTATTTGACAGAACCCACACCTCCCTGCAGTGAGACCCCATCACCTGTGGAAGGCAGAAGGCCCCCAGATACTCTTCACAAATGCTTCACAGATGGTTAGAAGCACTCACCCTCATGAAATTCTTGCACTATGTTATGTACTCGGTGGAGACTACAAGTGAGGCTGTGAAAATGATGGCCCTTGAGCTCCAAGGAGAATTCAAATGCCAGCCGGGTCCATGATGGCTGACCATGACCTACATCATCACAGCACACATACCACAGGAGCCCTGAGAAGCAAAGCTCATGTTGCTGAAGTCAGCAGGATGGCCCGACACTCCAAAATAGAACATACTAGTCAATAATGTCTTCCCACTTGGGGACAGCTTTTTCCCCAAAATTGAACCCATCCTGCGAGTTATTTTCTTTCAGTCATAGCTGCAGTGGACTATAAATGTCTCCATACCACACCATAGATCAGTGACCTGTGTCAAAGAGAGAGGCAGAAAGAGGGAGATTATTGACAGCTATCACAGACCGTATAAAGGAAGACACTTATACATTTTGAGAATAATAAGCAGTGGATATTTGCCAAAGCACTTAAAACTCAGTAGACCTCTTCGATTTCATTATTCAATCAACAGTTATTTAGTATTTTCCATCTGCCAGGAACTGATTCACAATTGAATCATACATAATCCCGGGACTCAAAAAGCTTCCATCTGGTACGGGAGACAGAATGCATGCTTTAGTCTCTTCAGTCGTGTCCAACTCTTTGTGACCCCATGGAGTATAGCTCACCAGGCTCCTCTGTCCATGGGATTCTCCAGGCAAGAGTACTGGAGAATTTAGTTAGGGTCTGATGCCAGATCATCCCTGACATAACATAGAGGATAGAATCCAATGGTTGGGGAAATAGAAAAGTAGGAGTAGATATACCATGCCAAATCACCCCTGCAAACTTAAACACACATGCACACACACATGCAAAAATACACCCTATTTCTAGAAGGTCCAAACTACCCTTGCTTTATCAATTCATTGAGAAATATGTCAATGAGGGAATACAGGCATCTCCATGGTGTCTGTCTTCTATGGGCCAATATGGTGATAGAGTTAGTGAGACTGACTCTAAATAGCTGATACCCAATGGCTGTGCTTATACAAAGACCAGATGGGTGATTCAGGGACAAAATAATGCTTACAATATCTTAACATGTAGGGATCCTTGACGGGATCACTGATGGGAGAGTCCTAGAAATGAAGTAGAGGAGGAACTTAGGAAATGTTGACCTATAAAGCATGCCTGATGACCAACAACATGAATGAGTAAATATTTCCTGAATAACAATTCCAACTAGTACCTAGGGGAAAAAATGAGAGGTAAGTCTGCATACATATGGGAAAGAAGCAGAATCTTATATCAAAAGACATCAGTTTTAATTTCAGCTCTGCCACCTGCTTATGGTGTTACCTTGGACAAGTCTCTTAGCTTCTCATGCCTTAGATATTTGACTTGTAAAATGAAAAATTGAGTTTAACAAGATGCTGTGTGTATGCTCAGTTGCTCAAATGTGGCCAACTCTTTGTGACCCCACAGACTGTAGCCTGCCAGAGTCCTCTGTCCAGGGAATTTTCCAGGCAAGAATACTGGAGCTACTGGAGTGGGTTGACATTTCCTCCTCCAGGGGATCTTCCTGATCCAGGGATCAAACTTACTTTTCTTGCATCTCCTGCATTGGCAGGTGGATTCTTTACCACTCTGCCACCTGGGAAGCCCCAACTACATGCTACCCAGCTCAAAATAGTCTGCATTACTAGGTCTGCATTAGAAATTATGTGCTTCTCATTCACATTGTCTCTCATGGCCACACATGCTGTGACCTCTTCTTAGAAGGCACCTACTCACTTAACGGTTTGGTTGTTTATGCTTCCCCGTCCTGTACTCAATGGGCACGTTCAGGCTAATGCCCTCCTACTGTCTTTCAAAATGGGTATCTGTTGTGGTTTGTTCTTTTCATAAATCTCATCCTAACACCCTGAAAACTCCTTCCTGGGTGAACGTCCCTGCCAGTGAATTTGCTTTGGGCATCAGCCAGGTTCATCGCACCCATTCCTCCTTCCTGGACCACTCTCCTCCTCCACTTCTGAAAAACCGTCATGACCTGTGTTTCCCCTGACTAGAGTTTCCATGTGATGTTGAAATCTGTGTTCCTCACACTGGAACAGTATGTTCTACTAGCTTTACGCAGGTTCGTATTGTAATAATTTACAATTTTGCCCTGCTTTCAAATGATGTATGGCGGATTTCCTGAATGAACAGGGACTGTAATTGCTGAGGATATTGAGCTTTATCAGCCAATTACTGAGCACAGATGATTGCTTTCAAGTATTCCTCACAGCGTACTTGAAATAAAAAGCAACTGGCCCAGTTATGTCAGTGAATTTCATTGCTTCCACCCATGGGCTTGGGCAGGAGAGGAGGCAGAAAAACCTTTGCACCAGAGAAGATAAATTCAGCACGAACACTCTTTGCTTTCCAATTCCTATCCCCCCTGACCAGTATTTTCAGAGAACCTCCAGGGCTGGCGTTTTCCGCTCTTTTATAATCCATTTCTTTAATGGCAATGTCAGGCAAAGGTCTCAGTAAGGAGGCCTTTAGCTGATGCTCTTTAAAAGGGCACAAACAACACAATAGTGTTTCGCGGGAAGAAGAGCATAATCTTCTTATTTCTCTGCTTTTAGATTCTCTGTTTGTTTCCTTCTCTTGATTCCTATGGTCAGAATAATTTGAAGGTGCGCCCCCATCCCCGCCATGTACTATCCATTATTTTTTTATTATTAATGTTTTATTAGAGTACAGTTGCTTCACAGCATTGTGTTCGTTTCTGCTGTTACTCTCCTTTCTTGACAGTTGAATTATTCCTCATATTTACTGTACAGTTTTCCATGTACTGTTGATGTAGTTTAATCATTCATCTAAGTCTGGTTGTAAGTACCGTAAGCACACAGTGGCTGAAATCAGGAGATCTTGCATTTTATTACTTGCCTAGACATGCATCATCCTCAGTCAGCTTATCATCTGATCTTAGAACTTCCTGCAGAATATGAAACTAGAGGATGCGATAACAGAGAGGGATGAGTAGAGGAGTATATGCTTAAAGAGTTAACCCAAATCCAAACATCTAAAGGCTGGGTGTTGTAAGGAAAATTGCAATTTTTTTTTTTTTTTTGGCTGCTGCTGCTAAGTCACTTCAGTCGTGTCCGACTTTGTGCAACTCCATAGAGGGCAGCCCACCACGCTCCCCCATCCCTGGGATTCTCCAGGCAAGAACACTGGAGTGGGTTGCCATTTCCTTTTGGCTGGAGATGGTAAAATATTCAGAAGGCTAACCTAGAAGGGGAGCTTAAGTTCACAGGATATATAATGAGATGGGGGAAATGTCTTTAATAGGAGCTCTCTAAGAAACATGACTATGTTGTTAGAAGGAATGCCCTGGAAGGCATTAGGAATGAAGGTGAATTTCTTATGATGCAATGTTCAAGTTATGATTGTGGGCTAGTAAACTACCTTCTAATGAAGGTTTGTAGGATCTTCCCTGGCAGTCCAGTGGTTAGGACTCCACATTTCCAATGCAGGGGGGCACGGGTTTGATCCCTGGTTGGGGATCTAAGATCCCACAAGCTGTGTGGTGTGGCCAAAAATATAAAATAAAATAAAGAAGGTTTTCAGAGTTAGATACAGTTCTGCCCTTATTGACCCAAGTGCAGAATTTGGGGCCGGAAACAAACTTCTGAGAAAACAGGAGAAAATGCTATCACTGGCAGACCCTTTACTTCCTGCCGCCCTCCAACTGTGTTATTGCTTCATAAAATACATGTTAAAAATAATTAAATAATAAATTTAAGCATTAAAAAATGAATTTTAATTTGTTTTATTTTAATTTTTAAATGATTAAAACTTATACCTTAACCAAGAGCTCTCTTGGTCTTGCCTTGGTTTGCAAAGTATTTGTAGCCTTAGGTTAGCTTCCACTGATTGAAGGAAAATCTACATATTTTATAGCTACAAAAATCTACAAGGAACAATAAAAACAACTGTTTATTGTTTAAAAGTTGTTTAAAAGTATTTAAAGGGAAAGTAAGAAATACATACCTGATGCAGAAGCCTTTTAATCATCTTTATATGTATACAGGAGCATACACTTGTACATTCTTTTAATGAATATGTCTCTTATTCCCTCTGAAGCCAAGCCTCTTAAAAGAACTGTGTACACTGGCTTCCTTCATCCTCTCCTCTTCTTTACTCCTCAGCCAACCCATCGGGGTAGCTTCCAACCTGTTAATCTTTTGAAACTGTTCTGGAAATATGACCAAGTCTCTCTTAATTGCCAAATGCCAACGATATTGTCCTGAGTGTGGTACACCCCCTCACAGATGTTCAAGGTCTATTGCATTATTAAAGACTACACAGACATTCATGTATTCAAGCAATGTGAATAGGTTTATGGAAGAATCCACAGATGCCAATTTCAGAATCAAGTAGACTTTGCCCTGAACTGGACAATGGGGTCCATCTTCTTGCATGCAAGCAAGGCCTTCACCTCAAGTTTAGGTTGCCCACATCTTTCCACAGCTCCTACCTTGGGTATGACACAGGAAGCCACTCTTTTGGAGGCCACCAAGAGAAGAATCGGCTTGAATCTGGCATTATAAATTCAAAAGACATTTACATCGCCCTCTTTCATATGCAGGTATTACCCACCTGAAGACCAACTCACCTTCCATGTTGCCTATCTACCTTTTTCTCTTAAACATATAGCACTTTGTAGGATCACACAACTTACCCCTTAAAATAGGTGACATACATGATACATATATATATGTTCCATAACATCAATGAAGTGACATTCAAGTGCAGCTTTCCTTATAGGCTTGCTTCCTTAGGATACAGCTCCATACATTTTGTCTTCTACAAAATATATTCTCTGTCCATCTCTGCATCCCCATTTGTATGGCCACCATTTTCCTCCTCTTCTTCTCTGGCTGTGCCATGCAGCTTGTAGATCTTATTTGCTTGACCAGGGATTGAACCCCAGCCCCCAGCAGTGAAAGCAGATTCCTAACCACTGGATCACCAGGGAATTCCCCACCCCCATGATCTTTTGGTCTGTATTTCTTAATTCTTATGAACCGTGTCTGTATTTACCACTGTTGACTTCTCTCAGGAGTCAAGATGCATCTGGTTGAACTGGTACAACAGACTCCAAAGCTGCCTCCAATCCCCTCTTCTGCCTTGCCATGGCATTTAGGAATCCTGAAAACTAGCTGCTTTCTCTTAAATTTTTTTTTCACAACTGGCTTTCACATTCCCCTCTCTGGCCAATCTCCTCCAGCCCCGGTGTCCACTGTACTTCAATTCCCTCCATGCCCTTCTCTTCCTTGTTGCTTTCATTAAGCCCTAATGTGATACAGAGGACTGCCACGCTGTGCCCTCAGCAACATTTGTTTTTGGTTTAGAATCAAAATGAACATTTTTGTTATTGCAAAGTACCAAATATGCATTATGTAAAGCAGAAAATGCAAAAAAGTAAAAGGCAGAGTATAAATTAAAGCACAGTTTCATTGCCTGTGTATGACGTCTGTAATACGGACCCTTATAAACAGCGGCACCTATGCTCTGATGTGAGCGTTATCTTGTGCTCCCTGAATACCTATAGGTTCCCACATTCCCCAGCCTCATCACATCTGTGTGGGGGCTCTGCATATGGCTTTTCACCTTTCTACTTGTTGTTAGGATGGGGTTGTGACTTCCAAGATTCTCTTGTGTGCAACCTGAAAACACCTAGGGTGAGTTGTTTTCCTTTTAGTAAATAGCTGGGGTAGGCTGTCTTTGAACCTGTGATCCAGACATCTTGAATCAGTATTCACTCATCACTGATTCCAAGTTATATGTTCCAATTTCTGGAATAATCTCAACACTGGAATAATCTCAAGACTAAGTATTATGTTTCATACCTGAGTCAGTATCATCATCCAACACATTGGCTGGTACGTAGTAGGCATTTAATATTTTTTAAGAAACATTTTTTCCAACGTCAGAGAAGAGTATAATAAGCCATGTAGACAGGCTGAAATATTAGGGCTGATCAAACCTGAGAAGCCCAACTATAAAACAAAATAATAAGCACTCAATTCCTTAACACTTGGCAGAAAGCATAATAATCATCTATTTCTCATGATGTGAGATAAAATTGAGAGCCTATTTGTGGTATTTGACCAATACCAAGTGTGACCTTAGGGCTTCCTGGTGGCTCAGTGGGAAAGAACCCGCCTGCCAATGAAGGAGATGAGGGTTCTGTCCCTTGGCCGGGAAGATCCTCTGGAGAAGGGAATGACAATCCATTCTGGTATTCTTTCCTGGAAAATCCCATGGACAGAGGAGCCTGGCGGGCTGCAGCCCATGGACTTACAAAAGAGTGAGACACGATTTAGCGACTAAACATCAAGTGTGAGTCTTCAGAAAGAGAATCCTAAGAGCGCCCCAGGACCATTTTTGACCACATTTCTGTGGCCCTGCTCTCCACATTGTGGACAGATTGACCACACAGCTCAGTAGCTTGACCATGGGTTGGTCATCTGAGTGATCATTTAGCCAATAATGAAAACGCATAAGGAGGGAGACCTCTGTGACACTCTCTGTTGCAGCTGAAGGGAGGCCATGGGTAATTAGAAGGGACGGTCTCCGTGCTGGAGGATTCAACGCACGAGCCTGGGGCAGACAAGGGAAAAATGAGTTTATTTCCTAACTCAGCTGAGTCTTACCTTTACAGGCATAAACCAAAGAGGAATAGAAAATAAATGGCACATAATTTTGCATTTTTATAATAAGTTCGAAACTAAACACTGGGAAACCTTGTCAGCCCCTGCTAAGCTGATTCCAATTAAGCCTTCTGGCAGAGTTCCAGCTGTTTTACTCCCTCAGATAGCATGGAGCATAACAAGGTTTATGAAGCATTCAAAAGTCAAATACCCTATTAACATAAACATGTAGTGAAATCAACTCTTCTACCAATTTTCAGCTTGCTTTCTTGCCTTCGTTTAGGGTGGGCTGATGGAAAATGATGTTTGCCTCCTTTGTTGGGGTTGTTTTGTGTTTGCTGGGATGCCAAGCAAGACTTCTTGTCAGAACTGTGCTGAACTAACCCTGCATACCTACTCACAAGGGCACTTTTATTATCAATACAATGAACTCCATCTAACACTGATAAGTTTGATACTAAGGAGTTGGGTTTGTGTTTTCCGTAACCGTGTTGAATCCGAATTTTAAAAAAATAATAGTAAGAGCCAGTGGCTTAGGCTCAAGTGTTTATAGTTGTGATTCATGCTCTTCTTCTGATCTGCTGGGAAATGAATTTGTTTACTCATATTGCTATAGCCAAGATTTAATGTAAGAAAATGTAATTTTCTTGACCATAGAAGTCAAATACCGCCCCCCCCCCACCCCCGCCCCATGGAAGGCTATACGCAGGTAAAATGCTTAAAGTGAAAGAAAAATAAGCAAAAACTTGAAGCAATAAATTTTTGCAGAGGTTTGGATTAAGAAATCTGAGAGTGCTATTCTGTCAAAAGCCAGCATCCTTTTTGGCAAGCCCCTTAAAAGGTGATAAGTTAAAAGGTAACTGGGTCTGTTTTGGACAGTATCCCAGAAACAACTTCTTCTTACCATCGATGCAATTCAATCATTTAAAAGGAACTAACATGGTAAAAGGAGTATGTTTTCTTTCTCTGGTGATCTATAGAATGATCCTTCCTTAAAGAATGTGAAAATGGCTTTGCGAATGGAAAAAAAAAATTTAAGACACATATATGTGTGTTTGTATGTAATATGTTTATAAAATGAACACAAATACATGAATGCTTAATGTGTCTTTTTGATGATTCAGTTCAGTTCAGTCACTCAGTCATGTCTGACTGTTTGCGACCCCATGGACTTCAGCATGCCAGGCTTCCCTGTCCATCACCAACTTTTGGAGCCTACTCAAACTCCTGTGCATCGAGTCAGTGATGACATCTAACCATCTCATCGCACTGATGGTTATAAAATCAAAATATTACCAAATATGCACTAGATTAAGAAAAATTTAATGAAAACACAATTCTGTATTTTTAATTCCCTCCTGCAACTTCCACATGGAAATGCTAATATACATCTATGAAAACAATCTGGTGAATATACTTAACAAATACATAAGAGTAGCTTGTATATGTTGACTTAATCACTTGATGTTCTCTAAAAATATTTAAAGATCTCTCCTCCAATGTCTTGATTCAGAAACATACTATATACACTATTTTGAAGATTTAATTTTATAGCCCAATGAAATGTACTTTCTATAGTCTCTTACCTAATTTGTTGAATAAATCCTTCAACTCCTACTATATACTGAGCATTTCACTGGGGTAGAGGGTATCATAGGATGTATAGATTGGTGAGCTGCTGCTGCTAAGTTGCTTCAGTGGTGTCTGACTCTGTGCGACCCCATAGACGGCAGCCCACAGGCTCTGCCTTCCCTGGGATTCTCCAGGCAAGAACACTGGAGTGGGTTGCTATTTCCTTCTCCAATGCATGAAAGTGAAAAGTGAAAGTGAAGTTGCTCAGTCGTGTCTGACTTTTGGCGACCCCATGGACTGCAGCCTACCAGGCTCTGTCCATGGGATTTTCTAGGCAAGAATACTGGAGTGGGGTGCCATTGCCTTCTCTGAGATTGGTGAGGGAGAGAAATAAATGCCATAATGTGACAAATAGAATAATAAAGTTGTATATAGGGCACAGAAGAAGCATCAGCAACACTGGAGGAGTTCCATAGTCATGGCAAACTTTCAATAAATATTTTTAATGAATAAATAAAGCATAACATAGTAAATATTTTATCTCTAAGTCAGCTATTTACATTACTTTTTATCCCTACATACCTTTTTCCTACCTCTCAATCCAACAGTCCAAGAGAAGATTCAAACTTTGTCTGCATTAAATTTGAAGCTCCACTCCCATGCATTTTTACAGAATCAAGAAATAATTTACAAATATAGCACATAATATTCTCACCTATATAATCTGTCCATGTGTAATTATTCTCTTTTTTGGTTCTTTGGGATGTAACACGAGATAGCCTTGTGGCATAAATAAACCCTTGACCGAGGTATTTTAATATCACAGTTTACTTAATGATGTTATCAAGGGGGAAAAAAAAGCATGCCTTTTTATAATTTCCAGTTGTTTGAAATTAATTTTTGAAGTTTAACTATTAGTTGCTTTTGCTTTTTCATATTAAGAAAAGATTTTTTTAATTGTTAACAAAGAAGAGTATGAATTTATGCAACCATCTGTTTCTGATTAAGATAATATTACTTTAAAAAGTGGATCTAATTAAAGAAAAACTTCTGATTAAAAAAGAATTTAGACAGAAAATGTTAGTATGAGTCAGCTACAAGTAAATGCATTCCCCCTCCTTCGTGAGCTTCCCTTCCACTCCTCCCATTCCACTCCTGTAAGTCACCATGGAGCACTAAGCTGAACTCCCCGTGCTACATAGCAGCTTCCCACTAGCTATCTATTTTACACACGGCAGTGTATATATACCAGCGCTACTCTCTCAATTTGTCTTACCTCTACTTCTCCCGCTGTGTCCGCAAGTCTGTTCTCAGTAAGAGTTCCTTTTCCCTGCACATCTCCATAAGCCATTTGCTACGTGTCTGCACCAGTTGTCTGGATGTATAAGAACATATACTTCTCCATTGCCACTTAACTGCTGCATGTGTGAATTTCAGATTCTTTCAAAATTCCTTGATGATAATGACCATGGTCGTGATTTTAATCCTCCTCCGGACTGTAAAATGGTACTATGCCCATCAGAGGCTTTCAATGTATGCTGGGTGAGTGATTAACAATGAGTGAGTGGATTGAAGCCTGATTTCCATCAGCTCACTCGACCCAGGGCCACAGACGTACCACTTCCTTTCATGACAGAGTTAGGGGCATGATTAAATTTATCTATCAAATATCAGCTGTGTGTGGTCATTAAAATTATTCTCTGGCCCTACTGAGAGTTGGAAGGAAAGTTGAAATTTTGAAACATTCCTTCTCTTTTATGAAATTTCATTTTTAGTTACGAGACAGTGTAAGGCTTATTACCATTTTATTTGAACATTTATTTTGACCAGATTGCAAATTTTCTGTTAATTGAGTCTTGAATTGGCCCATACACCATTGTAGATTTGCTCCATCGCTTCCGCACATGGAATTTATTGCAGAATTTTCATCCACATCTGCTCATTTAGTGTGCTTAATCTAGTATAGTGTTTCCCTTACATAGTGGATGTGGTGGGGGGAGGGGTGAGTTGTGAATGAAAAGTGGAGAAAAAGGAACTTAAAAATACCCACAGTTTAAATTGTGTCTATATCCAGGTTATGTAATAAAATATTAAATGAATTACACTTTTCTTTTTGTTGGTATGCTACATACTTATCATATTTTTTCATTACAGAAATAATACACCAATAGAAAAGTTGAGAAAATGCAGACGAGCAAATAGAAAAAGTTACCTAAAATCCTTTTACCTAGAGATAACAATTATTGGCTTCTGTTGTATATATTTCCAAGCTTTTCCTATAAAATACGTATAGACCATAAATTCTGTAGCATTTTTCAATCGACAACTGATTTTCTCTCACCTAACATTTTAAACGCCTTTCCATGATAATAAACATATATATTCATATTTAATGCTTGTACAATCTTTTTCTGTATAGATCCCAGTTTATATATATATATATATATATATATATTACAGATCAACTAGATTCTGACTGCAATGCAGGAGACCTGGGTTTGATCCCTGTCGGGAAGATCCTCTGGAGAAGGAAATGGCAATCCACTCCAGTATTCTCGCCTGGAGAATCCCATGGACAGAGGAGCCTGGCAGGCTACAGTCCATGGGATTGTAAGAGTTGAACATGACTTAGCAACTAACTGCCACCAATGGATCAATTCTATATTGTAGGATATTTAGTTAGTTTCCAGTTTTCCAGTAAGTAAATGACCTCTACAAAGAAGCCTCTGATTTCATACCATAGACAGATACCAGTGTACAAATTTCTGTTAACCCAGAGCTTTCCCCGACTGAAGAAGCAAACACCATCACTGCAGCAGATACAGGTTTCAGTGACTTTTCATTGAAAACAAAACATGGAATGCTCCTCTTTTTTTGTGATACACCATGTAGATACATGAGAGTTGGACTATGAAGAAGGCCAAGCACCAACTAACTGATGCTTTTGAATTGTGGTGCTGGAGAAGACTCTCGAGAGTCCCTTGGACAGCAAGGAGATCAAACCAGTCAATCCTAAAGGAAATTGACCCTGAATATTCATTGGAAGGACTGATGCTGAAGCTGAAGCTCCAGTACTTGGGCACCTGATATGAAGAGCTGATTCACTGGAAAAGACCCTGATGCCAGGAAAGATTGAAGGCAGGAAGAGAAGGGAGCGACAGAGGATGAGATGGTTGGATGGCATCACTGACTTAATGGACATGAGTTTGAGCAAGCTCCAGGAGTTGGAAAAGGACAGGGAAGCCTGGCATGCAGTCCAAGAATCGGATACTAAACTGAGTGACTGAACAACAATACTGGTGTCTGGGTGGGGAGGGAGAGGAAGCATGGTGCTCAGCAGACTCCTTCATCAGCAACACATTTTGGACCAGGCATAACATGGAAGCATCTTGGGGGATAGTGGAATTGTGCTTAGGATGCAATGTATTTTTTCATGATGCTGTGGCTTAATTTCCTGATTCCTTTCCTGCCTGCTGGCGAAAATTCTGGTCGAGGTCCTCTTCTATTCTTCCACTAAAACACAGGGACAACCTTGCCACTTGCCCTGCTATATACAATGATTGTTTTGCATATAAGTATTACATGTATAGCTAAGCGTTTTGTATAGCTTCCATATAAGCAGGATATATGGTACTCAAATTACCCATTGCTAAGAGTCCCTTGGACTGCAAGGAGATCCAACCAGTCCATTCTAAAGGAGATCAGCCCTGGGTGTTCTTTGGAAGGAATGATGCTAAAGCTGAAACTCCAGTACTTTGGCCACCTCATGAGAAGAGTTGACTCATTGGAAAAGACTCTGATGCTGGGAGGGATTGGAGGCAGGAGGAGAAGGGGACAACAGAGGATGAGATGGCTGGATGGCATCACTGACTCGATGGACGTGAGTCTGGGTGAACTCCGGGAGTTGGTGTTGGACAGGGAGGCCTGGCGTGCTGCGATTCATGGGGTCGTAAAGAGTCGGACAGGACTGAGCAACTGAACTGAACTGAATTGACCCAGAAAGACCTCCATATGGGGCATTCACGTCTTCAGTCTATTATTGCAAGATAACAAACTGTCCATTAACAAATGACTCTGTGCCTTCCTGAGTCAGTTTTCTAGAAATGTTTGTGGAAAAAATGCAATACAATTAATGTAAAATAGTATATAATTCAGAGCCATTGTCAATCCGTCATTGACTAGGGAGTTATACGTTACTACTTTGTCTTTAATACAATTATTGTATAATGAAAACTGTTAAATCAGCCATTTTCTCAGGCCTTTGAGTTGTAAACATTTTTACAATTTTTGTAAAATCATCTACTTGTGCTTTCTTTACACAGTAGCTACATACAAAGAAACTCACTGCCTTGTAACATTTTAGACATTTAGTCTAAGGAAGTTTAGGGTTTCTGTATTGCAGTTCAACAAAATTTGTTGAAAGCTCAGTTTGTGATAAACATTGAGGAACTGGAAATAAAAAGGCAAAGTTCCAATAAGGTAATGAATAGACAAATAGATGTAACTATTTATGTGATATGCTGTAATAAAAGCATATTATAATAACAGCTAGCGTTTCATGGGCATTTACATTATCCTGGATATTGTTTCAGAACCCTTCGTCGATTTTTCTTTCATAGTTAATTTAAACCTCTGAAGGACGTCATGAGGTATAACTTATCACTGCCCCCGATTTACCAATGACAAAACTAAGGGACCAAAATTTAGCCAAAATCACTCAGCTAGTAACACAAATGGTACTTGAACCCAGTGACATAAGTTACATCATACTCTGTGGCAACAACAGTAAATGATTGATTCTGATGCTGGAATGGGAGGTGGGGTGGGGTGGGGAGACTTCCCAAGTGAGGTGCATTTGATCTATACTTTGAAGAATGAGCACAATCTTATTCAGTGATGAAGGGAGAAGGAATTTCTAAGGATAAATAGACTAGCATGTGCAGAAGCACAGATGTGTAGAAGTGCTTGATATATTTAAGGGCCAGAATGGCATATAATTCAAGGGTTGTGTGGCTGGAGATGAGAAGAGAAGGAGAAAGAGTGACTGCAATTTCATGAGTTTTTGCATTTTTCCAGGCCCAAAAGGAATAATTTTCAAAGTCCACAGATTCTTTCAAGTCTAACACATGGACGTTTTCTTGCATTTTCATCATAAATATTCATAATTAGCAGCATCAAATTACACACAACATTCACAACTTTCCCAATTTTTGCCATTCTGTAATGTGAAATGAATGAATGCACGTGTGTAAATAGATGCAGATTGGTAATATACATGATTAATTTTGCTAAATAAAGTATTATTTTTCTCTAGATGCATATGAGTAAGTTGAAAATACCAGCTCAGATAATGAACAAACAGGCTAACGGACAATGAAATAATTTTCATCTTGGGTAAGCCCAGTTTCCTCACTTCATTAGTTTTTAATTAAACCTCTGTCTGAGTAAGTTCTCCATCTCTTTTCCACAACCTTTGCTTGTAAAATTTCCTTCATTTGGCCCTGAGCAGCCTCCAAGCAGGGCGTAAAAACAATATTGCTTGAATGTTGTCTGGTATCTTCCTTCTGCCCATCATCTATTATTTTATTTTAAGATATAATGTAAAAAAAGTCAGAGAAAAAAAAGTCAGAGAAGCAACTAAAAAGAATAGGAATAGAGTATATATAGGATATATATTCTCTGCCCAGAACTCCCAGAGTAACCCTTTCCTGGGGCCCAGCTGGCCTAAGGCAAACACTGCCCCCTTTGTCTTGGACTGCTTGCTTAGTGGACACACTTGGACCCAGAAACTCTGGTAGAAGCCATCTTGAGGGAACAGTTTGGGTGTAAATATGAGGCAGGATGGGGTGAGAGAACATCCCAGGTGGCTCAGTGGTGAAGAATCCACCCACCAATGCAGAAGATGCAGGAGATGTGGGTTCAAACCCTGGGTTGGGAAGATCCTCTGGAGTAGGAAATGCAACCCACTCCCGTATTCTTGCCTGGAAAACTCCATGGACAGAAGAGTCTGGCAGGCTATATATAGTCCATGGGGTCACAAAGACTCAGACACGACTGAGAGATTGAGCATGTATGTATATAAGATATATAAAATATTATATAAAGTATAAAATGTATATAAACCCAGGGCATAGTTGAGAGAGACCATGGGCCCTCCAGAGCACCTCTGAGTCTTTAAGATACACACCCTCATGACAGATGAAAAAGAACCTTTTCTATGTTTCTAAACCCAATTCTGATGTTTCCTAAGTTCAGCTAAAGGGGAGCCTCCTCAGTAAAAATGTCGAAAGATGGTAGAGACCAGTCGCACACGTCCCTCCTGGGTCCTTGCTTCGAACATATTAGGGGACCCCTTTGCTGGTTTTTCCTAACACATTCTCCTAGCAGGATAACGGACTTTTCCTCCAGAACCTGCTCAGTTCTTCTTCTTTAGATCTTGCTCCAGTCCTCAAAATTCCTGTCCCAAAATCCCCAAACTGGCTTTCATAGCCTGCCCAGGCCTCTTTCTTGCCTCTCCCTCCAGGGGTGTAGTCAGATGCTGTCTCCTCACCCTTGGTCGGAGGGGTGTCCTTGGGGCAGCTGCCAGCAGAGGTGGGCTGAAAGGGTGGAAGAAACTTGACATTGTACACCAGCCCTGGTGCCCTGGCAGGCTTCCAAGTCCTCTCCTGGTACAAGCCCAAGCTGTCGATGAAATGATGAAAGATCTACGGGTCTGAGGCTTTTGTTGGTACCCTTAACCCGGGTTCTGTGAATGTGAGGGGTGGGTGGTATCCAGACACAGTGTCCAAAGTTTCATTCCAAAACAATTGTCTACGGATCATGGCCCCCTCTCTCATATTCCCTTTAGAGGTTAATTCAATCTTTCTTTTGCTCACTCTCTCCATTTCTTATTTATGGAGCAAATATTTATTCAGAACTACTCTGAGCATGTTGCTGGAATGCAGAGAGAATAAGAGACACGGGGGCATCACTGGCAAGATGTGGGCTCTGGGAAACCAGGGAAAGATGGGTTTTCAGGAAGGGGGAGTGGTCAGGAGGGATTCTGTCACAGTCTCAGGGTGTGAAGGCTGAAGGATGCTCAGAGGCTCTATGGGAGGAAGGTCACTGGGCTTTCCCGCAAGAGCATCCAGTGAAATGGCAGAGACAGAAGTGAAGTTGGAGTGGGTAAAAAAGTAAGTGGGGGATGAAGCCTCGAATGGTGGGTCAAGATTATTCTTGAGGATGTTTTTTCTATAAAGGGTTAGGGGAAGATGCTGAGGGGACTGGGGTGGGAGGTAGGATTAAGGCAGAGAAGCTTTCAAATAAAAGAGACTTTGTTTAAAAGAAGCTGAGGTCCCAGGGGTTGGGGCCACTGTGAAGTACAATGCACAGCCTATAGTACTTGCCTTTGCATGGGGCCCCAACCTTGTACAACAAGTTTTATTTCAGTAACAAAATGTCTGGCTTCAGGTTTAGCAATAGGGCAAATTTTAGACAGCTAATCAATACTGTTTCACCGCCCTCCTCCTCTCCTAATTATGTAATTATCCACAGATCTTTTCCAAGAACAACAAGTGGAGCTCTTTCTCCCCACATTTAGGGTAGAGTTTTCCTCCCTAAGTAGATTTCTCTGCTCCCTAAATTTTAATTTATTAACTGTTTCACCTGAAAGCAATCACCCTTGCAGTCAGTTCCCCAAATAAAACATCTGCCTTTTCAATTCAGACAGCTATAAGTGAAGAAATACAGCAGGGGAGCAGAATTATGTTCTCTTTTAGAAAGTAGAGATGTTTACAAAGCCATGCTTCTGACACCAGCTGCCTGGCCTGCATGGTGAATGAGCTGGCGTCAGCGCTGGGAGGGGAGGTGAGCATGGTGAGCCTGCTTCCTCCAGCTCATTTGTGAAGATTCAGCGGCAGTTCCTGCAGTGCAATCCTCCCCTCCGTATTAATTGACCTGATATAGAGGATACTGGAGACCTGCACGCTCTGGGGTCATTAGTTCTCACAGTGCTTTGTTTTTCCATAGCATCTATTTTCATGGCATGTGTGATTTTCACTTGTTTTAAAATCAGTAATCGCCTGGGGTCTTAAGATGCCATAAAAAGGAACTAAATTGGGTCATTGGTAGAGACATGGATGGACCTGGAGACTGTCACACAGGGTGAAGCAAGTCAGAAAGAAAAAGCAAATACTGCACATTAGCACATATATGTAGAATATAGAAAAATGGTATAGAGACACAGATATAGAGAAAACACATATGGACAACAAGGGGGAAAAGTTGGGGGTAGGATGAACCGCGAGACTGGGATTGACATAGATACGCGACTAAATATAAAAGAGATAACTTGTGAGAATCTTTGGACACCTGATATGAAGAGTCAACTCTTTGGAAAAGACCCTGATGCTGGAAAAGATTGAAGGCAAGAGGAGAAGGGACAACAGAGGATGAGATGGTTGGATGGTATCACCAACTTGATGGACATGAGTTTGAGCAAACTCAGGAAGATAATGAAGGACAGGAAAGCCTGGTGCGCTGCAGTCCCTGGGGTCACAACGAGTCAGATAACTGAACAACAACAACGAAATTTACAGTATAGCTCAGAGAACACTATTCAGTAATCTGTGGTGATATAAATGGGGAGAGAATCCAAAAAAGAGGAGACGTATTTATATATACACAAGGCTGATTCACTTTGTTGTACAGCAGAAACTAATACAACACTGTAAAGCAACTAAACTCCAGTAAAAATTAATTTTAGACACAGTTTGGCAAGTCTGTTAAGACTTTTTCAGAAGGGGGCGGTACTCGTGCTAACTTACCTTATTCTAAGTACAGAAGTCTGGGGGCAAAAGATGGGTGAACATTTATACCAGGTAATATTTTTACCACTCTTAAGAAGAGTGCATGAGGCAAACACTGGAGAACATATATTATCAATATAGTGCTTTCTCCATTTTTTTTTTTTTTCTTTTCTTCCAAGTATTTAAACCCTTTGGAGGTTTGGTTTTTAGCCATTGCTGGCAGACAAAGCTGATGAAGACCCAAGATAATAGAAATAAGATTGTGTCCATCGTTCCTGCCTACTTACAAACTGCTTCTCCTTAGAGAAGCTCGTGCGGGAGCATTCATTGAAAGGGCTATTTACAGTTAGTACAACTCAAAAGGGAAAATGCAGACCCTGGTCCCGCGGCTTCATGGGCAGATTATTTTTCTTAATGTATTTATTTTTGGCTGTGCTGGGTCTTTGTTGCTGTGAGGACATTTCTCTGGTTGCGGTGAGTGGGGGGCACAGGGTTCCCACTGCGGTGGCTTCTCTTGTTGCAAAGCACGGGCTCTAGAGCACACACAGAGTAGCTGCAGCGCATGGGCTTAGTTGCCCCCTGACATGTGGGATCTTCCTGGACAAGGGATCGAACCCATGTCCCCTGCATTGGCAGGTGAATTCTTTACAACTGAGCCACTAGGGAAGCCCAGCAGATTTTTCTCTCTCTGCCACTTGCATATCTATAATTATTTCATTAAAGAAGTCAGCAGAAGGCCAAAATAAGTCTCTGAAGACAGTCTTTCTGGGGAGGGAGGAGAAAAAACAAATTACTATAAGATTACCTGCCCAAGCAGTGCACACAATAATGTACAGGGCAAAGAAAGGAAAATTTTGTGGAGCAGAGGTGTTTCAGCAAGTGTTGCATGGAAGAGAGTAGGAAAAAAACAAATAAAACCTGTGCTAAAATGTTTTTCTAGATGAGGCGCCCCTATCCCTTCACTTTAAGTCCTGCGACTGTAAAATCATCCTAGGACTCCAGAGGGTAAAATTCCACAGTTCACAGGATCCTTTGCAGGGAATCAGGATATGGGTTTCTGGAACAAAACTTTGCTTAATCCACTGCAGAGCAAAACCCAAAAATCATGCTGCAATCTCATATATCAGAAGCTTGTGGAGGTCAGATAGTACGTGAAACAAAGGAACTTGTTTTGTATGTAATAGGACAAAGAAGGGGAAATCTATAAAAATATCAAATCACTATGTTTTACACTAGAAACTAATATAATCTTGTGGTTAACTCTACTTCAATAAAACAAGTAAATAAATTCTTATTTACTTGTTACTTCAGTAAACAAGTAAAATTTAAAAAGAGGGAAAAAAGCAAATGACCTTGCATGTTGATTCACTCCTGTAACTGATTAACAATAGCTATCACTATCTCCTGTGACAGACGTTTTATCACGTCTATTATTACTAGAAGTTTTAAATTATTTTAATTTAAATTAACAGAAGTTTTACATGTCCCTAAATCATGTTATACTTTCATAACATTTTTAAAAATTTCCATAGCACTTTAAGTCTGTATAAAGATAATTTTTAAAGAGTTATTTTCTAGACTGAAAAATAAAAATCAAATAATTTGAAGCCAAGATCCCTAACTCCTTCCATTAAATTAAAAAACCTCAACTGAGAAGTTTTGTTACTTGTGATAAATGACAGAACACCCACAAATTTAATCTTATTTGTTATCTTTGCCTCAAACTGATTAATCAGGGAATGGGCAATTTGTTCAGTGCCTTGGGTCATAAATATTCTATATCCTTTAGCTTTCTCATCAGCTCAGAGAAGACAATTTACAAAGCCTTACCTGAACAAACGAAATAGTTTAGACTATTCCTTTAGTTTAGTGATTCCTTCATAGTTTCTACGATAGACTTATAATTTTCCCCACCCCTCTCCAAATTTCATATGTTGAAATCTATTCCCCAATTCGGTGGTATTTGGAGGTGGGGTTTTGGGGAGCTGATTGGGTCATGAGGATAGAGCTCTCATTAATGGGATTAATGCTCTTAAGAATCTCAGAGAGCTCCTTCCTCTCCCTCTGTCTGAGAACCCACTGAGAAGATGGTTCTTTAAGGTTCAGGAAGTAAGCCCCCACCAAATACGGAATCTACCAGCACCTTGATCTGGGACGTCCCAACCCCCAGAATGATGAGAAATTTTTGTTTATAAGCCATCCAGTCAGTGATAGTTTTTTATAGCAGCTTGAAAATCTTCTTTTAATTAAAGATCATTTTCTACTTATGGATACACTTATGCTACTGATTTCACATTTTCTGTCTCAAAGAGGTGGTTTACAATGTTCTGTTTCTGGTTAACTAATGATTGTTTATGCCATATCCTCTTTAGAGTTTATGGGCGACTTCTTCAGGTAAGAATCTCGGAATGCAGCTCTAACATTTAGTTATTTTTTCACTATCCCTTTTGCACTAAGAGCACTTTCCTTGGTAGCTCAGATGGTAAAGAATCTGCCTGCAATGTGGGAGACCTGGGTTTGATCCCTGGGTCGGAAAGATCCCCCTGGAGAAAGGAATGGCAACCCACTCCAATATTCTTGCCTGGAGAATTCCATGCACAGAAAAGCCTGGCAGGCTACAGTCCATGGGGTCGCAAAGAGTTGGACATGACTGAGAGATTTTCACTTTCTGCATTAAGAAATAGTACATTCAAACTGCCATTTAATGGATAAGGGATGGGCTTAGCTCTCTGAAAGAATTTTGGAGTACATATTTAAGGCAAACTACAGGCATGGAATATAGGAATCTGTGGGTAGTTTTCTAGAAAAATCTTGGTTATTTCACTTCTTCCGATTTTATTTTACCTCCAAGCAAATCAGATTCCTTTTGCTTTAGTGCAATGCGTGTTTATGCTATCCTAGCATTCTTAACACACAGTGAAAATTGTATGTTTAGTTTTGATCCCTTCTAGATTGCATAAAGGCAGAAAATGACTTTGTTTGTGTTTATTTTATTATTCTTAGTGTCCGGTAATGTATTCAGCACTTTCTAAAGGGCTCACTAAATTATTTGCTGAATCTCACTGAAGCAAGGACTCTTCTGAAATTTTAT
>NW_011495041.1:8023403-8049052 GCF_000754665.1 Bison bison bison
ATATAAATGTATATATATATATAACATTTTTCATAGACTGTTAGACCTAGACATATTTTAGTACTCACGCAAGTGTTTTAAAGTCTGTGTATGCTACTGCTACTGCTAAGTCACTTCAGTCACGTCCAACTCTGTGCGACCCCATAGACGGCAGCCCACCAGGCTCCCCCGTCCCTGGGATTCTCCAGGCAAGCTACTATCAACTTTTCTATCTTGTCTGGTTTGTTTGTATTGACTACTCTTCCTTCCCCCGCCCATGAGTTATATTGCTTTCTTTTTTGTTTCTTCATAATTTTTAACTGGTGTTGTACTATGGAGCTTAGTCTGGATTTTGTTTTATTCTTTTGAAGAGTGTTAATTTTATTCTGGCAAGCTATTACTTTACTGTAGATAAGCTCAATTCTTTGGGGGCTTGGTGTTAAACTTTGTTGAGTTTAGGATACATGCAATCTCAGTTGCTCAGTCATGTCCTACTCTTTGCAACTCTATGGACTGTAGTCTGCCAGACTCCTCTGCCCATGGGATTCTCCAGGCAAGAATACTGGAGCATGTTGCCATTACCTTTTCCCGGGGATCTTTCCAACCCAGGGATTGAACCCACCTCTCTTGTGTCTCCTGCATTGTCTTGTGGGTTCTTTGCTAGCTGGACACCAGTGACACCCCCAAGATTTGATGAGTCCATGCTTAATATAGTGCCTGGCTCTCTCAATGCATGGAATAAATCATCCTCCCAAGATCCATGTAGTTTTATTTGTCCATGCTCCAGCTTGGTGTGGTCTTCCTATAATCACTACTGCTTCCCCATCACAGCGGATGCACAGCTTTCCTTCCTAATGCTATTCCTTCACGATTAATTGTCACGTAGTGGTCACTTTCACTTTTCACTTTCATGCATTGGAGAAGGAAATGGCAACCCACTCCAGTGTTCTTGCCTGGAGAATCCCAGGGATGGGGGAGTCTGGTGGGCTGCCGTCTATGGGGTGGCACAGAGGTGGACATGACTGAGGCAACTTAGCAGCAGCAGCAGTGGTAGAATGCAAAACAGTGAGCGTTGGAGAATTTCAGCTTCTGTTCTGTGGCTTCCTTGGTACACACATTAGTGGAACAGTTCACTCAGTGTTGTTCGGCTTCCCCCTCCCCCTCTGAAAATCCAGTGGCATTGCTCTACTACTTTGAAATGTTATTTTCTGAATAACAGCTTCAAATGGTCAGAAAGCTTTTAAGACATTCAGCTTCTATTTAAATGCATGTTTCAAACCAGGCTTCCAAATGTCCAGTGATTGAAAAACACCTTTAGGTAATATCCGCAAAGTAAATTCCAGCCACTGATTGACAGAAATGAACTCCGAGGGTGTTGAAATATACATCTACCCTTTATTGTCGCATTCACTCAAGCACTTTACAATGTGGAGTCAAATCTGTTAGAATAGCCCTTTGGACACGTTTGTCTTGTTGGATTCAGGATGTATTCATTTCTGGCTGCCAAAGGTGTAGTTGGCTTCTCTTTAGGGTGCTCAGTTTGAACTGACATCTGTTACAGATACTGCCTGACTAACGAAGCCTTTTTATTTTCTTAAAGCTTGATGTGACCCCGGGTAGCCCAGGGATGAAGAAAAAAAAAAAAAGAAAAGAAAGGAAAATAAAACAAGAAAGACCAAGATTTCAAACCAAAACAAAAATTTTAAGGGATTCATGATGCTTCACTGGAGTTTAGGAACACGAAGCACAGATGCTGTGTTCTGATAATCCTCAAATAGGGTTTTCTCTAGGTGTAGCTTCATGTAACCCCACCGGGAGGCTTGTCTGTGACTTATTCGCTCTGTCCCCTTTAACAGGGAAGATCAGAGGCTCAAGATCTTTTATGAATTTCCCCTGAGGGAGAAAGTGGCTAGTTATGCAGAATAAATTAAACAGCCTGGGGAAAAAAAGGCTATCGCCATTGTGATGATTCCATTTAGTGTGGCGAATCTGATTTCCCAAGCAGCACAGAGGTGTGAAGTCGAAGGTTAATCCTCCCCAAGTAAGACTCCTCAGCACAGCACGGGGATTAATTATTGGCTGGGAAGGCAGAAACAGTAGAGAAACAGTTGCTGTCCAAAGCCTTACCTCCTGAACTCAAGTTTTTTGATTCATTTCAAATATTTGTTGTCCAAGTACACGACATCACCCCAGACAGAAAAGACTAGTGAGTATCTGGAGACCAAAAAAAAAGTCAATTATAATTGTCCTCAATGGCAGTTGCAAACACTATTCTAGTCTTTTAAAATTATTTCACATACACTGTAACATTTGTTGTTGTTTGGATGATAAGTCGTGTCTGACTCTTTGTGACCCCATGGACTGCAGCCCGCCAGGCAAGAATACTGGAGTGGTTGCCATTTCCTTCTCCAGGGAGTCTTCCTGACTCAGGGATCAGATCTGCCTCTCCTGCATTGATAGGTGGAGTCTTTACCACTGAGCCACCAGGAAAACCCGATGTGTCAACATTACCTTCTCATAAATGACACTTTGAGAGGATGGAGTAACCCCTGCTGTGAAGATGAGGAAACTGAGGATTAGAATCTTTAAGAAGCCTGAGATCACCAAAGCAATAAACAGAAGAGGCTTAAAACTATTTGAACTCTGAATCTTTTGCCCTACCTGCTACAAAATAATATCATCACCATAAAGCACTGAAAAAGAAAATCTCTTTATGGCCTCTCACAATATTTCTTTAGAAAAGTGCAATAAATATCAACTTTATCCTTTTTTATTCAATGTATTTTTCTTACTGACATATTACAGGTCAAGCAGAACTGAAAAATATATTAAGACATAATGGTATCACCCAGCCATTGGTTTCATTTCTTCTATAACCAAGATGATTCCAAGATGTCAGTTTCAGTTCCCAAAGATGGAGACTCAGGCTTGTTTACATCATTTTTCTGGCTTAATAATAAACCAGTAGGACTATAACAGGTTCCTTCCAAACAGTAGGGATGATGATAATTCATTTGACCATCTGTAAATGCTTGAAATAGAATATTCAATTTTTCAAGGAAATATCGACTTGGAATAAATGCTCACTTGAAGGGAAATATCACAGAATGCATCTGCAAGTGGGACAATAATTGTACCTCGAATCTGCAGTGTTCTCTCTTAGCAATTCCAGCTCACTGGTGACTCTAGTGGAGAGAAGAGACTCAAATGATCATCCGACCTGCCTTCACTTTGGAAGTTCTAGGATTCAAAGAATGATAAAGGCAATGCAGAGAACCTCATCTAGAGGTTTCTCAGGTGTCCAATGGTGATATGGCATGAAGTCTGGGGAGGAATGATGAGAGCAATGTCAAAACCCAGAATGCAGCCACAGAATGCACTGGATAAGAACATAGACTCCTGAAAAGCAAAACAAAACAAACAAACAAAAACTAGAAAGTGAAGCATCAGTCACAAGACAAGAACCATCCATCTGCTAGATTTTTTAGTCATTCATACGTATGGAAACGAATTGCTGTCAGCACCTAAAGGTTTTTATCAGGGCTTCCCTGATAGCTCTGTTGGTAAAGAATCTGCCTGCAATGAAGGAGACCCTGGTTCAATTCCTGGGTCAGGAAGATCTGCTGGAGAAGGCATAGGCTACCCACTCCAGTATTCTTGGCTTCCCTTGTGGCTCAGCTGATAAAGAATCCACCTGCAATGCAGGAGACCTGGGTTCAATCTCTGGGTCAGGAAGATGCCCTAGAGAAGGGAAAGGCTACCCACTCTAGTATTCTGGCTTGGAGAATCCCATGGATTGTATAGTCCATGGGGTTGCAAAGAGTCAGACACGACTGAGAGACTTTCACTTCATTTCACCTAAACTTTGGATGCAGAGGATGCAAAACAAGGTTAGGAAGGTGCTGGGGAGATGGAATAAAATATTGCCTCTGGCTCACTTTGACCACCGTGCAAAATGATTAAGGAAATGTGACTTCGTTGCTGTTGTTAATAGAAGCAGAAACAGTTCTGCTTATATTCAGAAGAACAAGTACTATGATGGCTGAATTAAAAATCATTTCATTAACAAGGTAATCTTTAATGTGGGGTTTTGGAAAGTATTTCCAAAGAATAGTTTTGGAAAGAATGTTATTTTGACATCAGAAGAACAAAGAAAAGAAAGAAAGGTCACTTCAAAGAGAAGGTGGAGAATGTTAAAATATTAAGGTTAGGACAGGGAACAGCGTGCATGTTCCTTTTGAGAATCTGTTATAATATAATACAGAAACCTCTCCCCAGAAAAATGCACAAATCTTCATTCGAACCAAAATTTATAATAAATGTTATATATTTATTATAGTCTTTCTTTAAATTAGACTTAACATTTACATCAGAATAATATTTTGCATGTTGAATTAGTCCTACAGACTCTAGCACTGACTACCACCAGAAGTGAACAGGATTATTTTGCTTTTTTAAGTTTTCATGTCATCATCCAGTGTACTTATGTTTACTGGCCCTAGATGGGGGCTTCCAAGGTGGCTCAGTGGTAGAGAATCTGCCTGCAATTCAGAAACTGCTAGAGACCTGTGTTTGATCTTTGGGTCAGGACGGATCCTTGGGTCAGGAAGCCCTCCTCCCTGGAGGGGGAAATGGTCACCTGCTCCAGTATTCTTGCTGGAATGGAACTGGACACGGCCGAGTGACTCCGTGCTCATGGCCCTAGCTGGAGAGAACACTTTTTAAAGCGAGATCGTTTTTCAACTTCCGTGCAATATTTCTTCCCATGAAGCAAGTTTGTGTATTTTCCTTGTGTGTGTGTGTGTGTGTGTGTGTGTATGTTTCATTCCTCTCTGTTCACTGTGGTGATAACTGTTTGCATTTGTAATATGTGTGAGCACAGCATCTGCCTCCAACCGAGTTTCTGTGCTCACTATTCAATGAAGCAATGAAGCATTGGGAATGTGAAAGCATTCCTCAAAATGGTGTTGGTAGTTAGTAATTCTTCATGCTCCAAATGCTGCATCTTTTGCTCCCTGAGTCTATTAATCCTGAAAATAATACAAGGTACGTGGTTCTCATTACACACCTTTAAGAATACAAGAGAAAAGCGGCATAAGGGGAGAAGGGAAGTCAGTCAAAGATTTCTTGCTGGAATCTTTCAGGCAAATATTTTTGTGAGTATCTCTTACTTGTCAAGGAATACATTATATTATTGAAACAATATTTCACTTACTGGATTCAAAATTGTGAGTATCACAAATATTTCCGTGAGTATCTCTTACTTGTCAAGGAATACATTATATTATTGAAACAATATTACACTTACTGGATTCAAAATTTAGATGGCCAGTCTCCTAAACAAAGATAATATTCTGAAAAAATCAATAAGATGATCAATCTAGTAGAAAAATGAAGTCAGCTCATAACCACATAAAAAGGTATTTGACCTCACAGCAATTAAAAATAACTAAAAATATAAAAATAAAATGTGGTTGTTTTTTTTTTTTTTCCATTAGCTGCCAAACATGAAAAATGAAATACAGTACCTAGTACTTGTTAGGGAAGGTGCAACAAAAAGTAAAACTTGGTATGAGTTTTCTGAGGGCAATTTGGCAAAATATGCCAAAGCTTTAAGCAAAAAAAAAAAAAATTGTACTGTTGGCCTAGCAATTCCTCTTCTTAAAATTTATCCTCAGGAAGTATTATATATTTATAAATATAATGGTACAAAACTGTTCATTGTTAAAATGCTAAACATACTTGTAACCATTCCCAGATGTGACTGAAAAGAATCAAGAGTGACTCACTCTCCTATCTCTTACAGATAAGAAATCTCCAGTCTTAACTTTCTGAACTGGTTTTTGTCATCTCAAATATGAAACTCCCACTGCTTCCCACCATCGGAGCTGGTATTTTGAGGACTAAAGAAATCAGAGTTCTAGAAACTTTTGAGATGTAAATCTGTATTCTCTATATACTAAATCTGTATACTCTCATAGTGAGTAGAAGACTTCTTATAGTGAGAAGAACTCCTTAGTTGGTGGGAAGGGTTTAGTAAAAGTGCAGAGATAGAAGTTCCCTGGACCCCAGGTCTTGGGCAAAGAACTCAGCTGATGCAGTTTAAAATGGAGATTTCTTTTCTCCCTCTTTTTTCCCCCATCCTTTGGAAACAGACAGAAGGAGATAGAGAAAGTACAGTAAAGATGGGAGAGGAATAGAGGAAAAAAGAGGAAAAATCAGGTGGCATGAACCCCCTGTGACTCCACTAATCCTCAAAAAAGTGAAATCTAATCAACAATTGTTGCCAGAGGCTTTAAGTGTGTGTGTGTGTGTGTGTGTGTAAACCAGGCTCCTCAGGTGGCTCAGTGATAAAGAATCCTCCTGCCAATGCAGGAGACTCAGGAGATGCAGGTTCAATCCCTGGGTAGGGAATATCCCCTGGAAGAGGAAATGGCAACCCACTCCAGTATTCTTGCCTGGGAAAGCCCATGCACAGAGAAGCCTGGTGGGCTGCAGTCCATTGATCACAGAGACTTAGAGACTGAGCGTGCACACACATATGGAAACCAGGGGTGAGGCTAAGAATTACCTCTTGGGAATGTTGGGAAAAAAACATAGACAGTGTATGCAGGCTAAGCATGAGATGATCCTAAGAAAGTTCCTTGAGAATTTGAAGACATTGTGGAGGTGACCATGGACTGTCCCAGACGTGGACCTGCAATCAGCCCACTTTATTTAGATCTCTGAAACCAGGGAAGCCCCACCTAGCCTCAAAGTCATTGAGTGCCATTGAAGGAGAGGTTGGATCTGGGTTTCAATTAACAATGTTTTCTCAAAAAAAGCACTTCTAATAGGGGTATGCTTAACACTCCTTAAAATGTCTAAAAAGTTGTACAATAGTTGTATTCATTGAACATCAGAGCAAGTGATTGCAGAAAGGCTTGGGCTTGTATGTGTTTTTGGCCTCCAGGTTTTTCTACACTTACATGTTATAATTGAAGCAAGTGGCACAAATATCCTTTTTCATGAAATCCACTTTTATAACTGCCTCTTCTCTAAAACTACTACAAAGAAAATTGGCTTTCCCCTATATTCCTTCTTTAATGTCTTAAAGTAATTATCTGCTGCTATTAAAATACATGTCAACATCAAAGATTTTATACTTTGGTACATGGTTCCTATTAAAAGCTATCAGTATAAGCAAAGAATTCATTCCTGTGCGATGTTGAACTTGACTTTTTTTTTTTAGCAGCATTTAAAAAATAAGGCAATTCATTGAAGAAAATGCCTAATTTTCAGACCAACGTGAGGAAGTCAGAAAGCTTTACATTCAACTCCTCCTTAAGATAAATCATCAAAACTTTCATTACCTTATTCTGCTTACTGTATGTTGCAAATCAGATACAAGTGGTCTATAGTATTTCAGGGCATGAGTAGTCCCAAGTTTACTATACAGGTTATCAATTACATCAAAATAAGAAGTGAAAAGGCCTCAATAACCCAGTGATGAAGAGTCAGTGTGAGAATGTTTGTTTGTTTGTTTATTTATTTATTTGTGCACATGTGTGCTCAGTCTCTCAATCATGTCCAACTCTTTCTTTGTGACCCCATGACCTGTAGTTGGCCAGGCTCCTCTGTCAATGGAATTTTCCAGGCAAGAATAGTGGAGTAGGTTACCATTTCCTACTCCAGGGGATCTTCCCAACTCAGGGACCAAATCTGCATCTCTTGAATCTCCTGCATTGGCAGGCAGATTCTTTACCTCTGAGCCAGCAGGGGAGACCTCTATTTATCTTTAGCACTTATTTATTTATTTGGCTGCACTGGGTCTTAGTTTCAGCATGTGGGCTCTTCATTGCAGCATGCAGGATCTTTTGGTTGAAAATTTTAGCTGCAACCTGCTGAATCTTTAGTTGCAGCATGTGGGATCTATTTCCCTGACCAGAGCTGGAACCCAGGCCCCCTGCATTGGAAACACAGAGTCTTAGCCACTGGGCCACCAAGGAAGTCCCTGAGAATATTTATTTTGATGCCTCTTTTGCTTCTGCAAAGTGAAGACCACGTTCTTCGGGAGAGTGCCTCGTGTGTCCTGGAAGACAGACTGCAGCAAGAATAGCTAACAAAGGGATCACTGCATAGAGTCCCCAGAAGCAGAAGTTTCCCAACCAACTGAGGGAAAACCTCAGAGAGTCTGTTTTGTCTAAGATAAAGGACATCCTCCAAAGCCTTCTCTGGTGAGAGGCTGGCCTGGGGGCTCTCCTCTCACTCTAAACCACCCCTTCCACGCTCCTCCAGACCGCTCTCTTTGTATCAGTGGGCTCCGTCCTGCGTCTCACCAGGAGCCCCGTCTCCGTAGTGGGACACACGCATACCTATTTGTTTTTACAAATTATACTCTGCCTGATCCTGGGGGGTAAGTAAAAGACGTTTTAATTAAGATAATTGTAAAAATAAATCAAAAATTAACAATAAGTCAAACAAAGCACAGGAAACTAAACACTATGTAAGCGAAGTAATATCTCTTAGGAGTCTCAGAATGACTAAATTAACTGCAGACTAGAGGCACTCATTTTTCAACTGCATTCACATGCTATTTTGCATTTTTCTTCACTGATAAACTGTGCATGTGTTTTTTTAGTTAGTTTTTATTGGGATATAGTTGTTTTACAATGTTGTGTTAGTTTCTGCCCTACAGCCAAGTGAATCAGCCTATTTTTACATATATCCCCTCCCTTTCGGACTCCTTTCCCAGTCTGGTCACCACAGTGCATTCAGTAGAGTTCCCTACGTGATACTATGTTTAAAACAGATAATTAGTGAAAACTGTGTGTTTTATATAGACTCTCCATTAGAATTTCTTTGAATTCTGTTCCAAGTTGCATTCTTATTTCTTAGGCTGATTGTATCTCTTTAAAAAGTTATTTTCCTTCTTCTGTGAGAACCTATCAACTAATAGTGTGTCTACACTATCTGATGGCATCACAGACTCAATGGACATGCGTTTGAGCAAACTCAGGGGGACAGGGAAGCCTGACGTGCCGCAGTCCATGGGGCTGCAAAGAGTCAGACACAAGTTAATGACTGAACAACAACTGTCTGATATCCTTGGGAATAGTAAGAAGGTCTCTCCAAGTGGAAATAAATATGTAATTTTAGAGGTTTTGGTTTCACTCAATTAACTCACCGATTTATAACTCTTTTTAGTATATGAAACTGTTGAACACTCTTCTCACTGAAACCCTCCTTTTTGGCCTGTGTTATAACTTTATCCACCCTGTTATCCATCTAATTCTGGCTGCTCTGGTTTCACTAAAGGGAATATGTGTATTGAAGAGTCTTCAGCACAAAGCAACTAGCTTTTGAAGCATGCAGCAAGTGCACTGTAGCTTCAGAAAGAAAGAAGGAATTAATGAAAGCGTGAATGAACAGGGTATTCACCTATTCCAGGGCCAGTAGAGCACTTGTATAAATCTAGTTTATAAAGCAGCCAGGGATTTTACGTCTGGATTTATGAGAACTGGGCAGACTTGGATTTGTTTGGAGGGCTGGGCAAGGAAAAAGGAACATACTTCTTCTGGATTTTCCCCTGTTCTGCCAGCACCACTCTAGCAATGGTCCTTTGTCCTTGAAGAACATGTGGCTCATTTCCAGACTTTTTTCCCTCCTTAGAACCAGCTTCAGAGATATCACTGGCCCAGTAGCATCTTTCTTAGAGATCTGAGCCCCAGCTTTGTGGGGGCCCCTGAGAACCTGAGACATCACACCACCTGGCAAGCATCCTATATCATGGTTCCACCTTCACCTTCTAAGTTTTTTAGGTATCTTTTTAGATTTATTTATTTATTTTAATTTTTTTTGGCCTCCCTGTGCAGCATGTGGGATCTTAGTTCCCAGACCGGGGATCAAACCCACGCCCCTTTAGCTGGAAGTTTGAAATCTTAACCACTGGACCACCAGGGAAGTTCAATCTTCTAAGTTTTAATACCAGAACTTCTATTATTTTCCCCACCTGAAAGGACAGAGTCCATGGTGAAGTTACTCAATATTAATTCAATATTCTCATTTTGCTTTTGCAATTTTTTTTATATTTAATTGGTCAATTCCTATGTTAAACTCTCTAAGTTAAAATCATTGATGCCGGTCTTGGTTTCCATCAAATATAGTCCAAAGGGAACTTGAGTGCCCCATGTGTTTCAGAGCACCTCACTGATCCACGGCATTTTTTACATCATGTGAACAGGATGCAGAACAACTACTCTGGGTGCCTGTGTTTGCTAGAAGGTACATCAGAGAACCCTTAAAGACTCCTGAGTCTGCCCCATCACTGAGGATTAGAGGGGTCCCATGACTAAGGACATGGCCAGACACCCCCTCTAAGGTCAGGGAAGTTTATAAGCCTTATACTTTCTATCACTAAGAAAGAAGGGCCGTTCTTGGTAAACATCTTTGGATTCTGAAGACCACATCTGCCACATTTAGAGACAGAGCCCTGACTCATTTGTTGGAGGAGTTAGAAGGCTGCAAAATTTGAGCAGGACTCAGAACAAGAAAGGTCTCTGCAATGGCTTCAGACTGTGGCACACACTGTCCTGCAGCTTGGGTTACATGTCAGGGAGATTCTGTGGTTCACCAGGAATCTGTAGCAGATACAGCACTGCTGCTACTGCTAAGTCACTTCAGTTGTGTCCAACTCTGTGCAACCCCATAGACGGCAGCCCACCAGGCTCCCCCGTCCCTGGGATTCTCCAGGCAGGAACACTGGAGTGGGTTGCCATTTCCTTCTCCAATGCATGAAAGTGGAAAGTGAAAGTGAAGTCATTCAGTTGTATCCGACTCTTAGCAACCCCATGGACTGCAGCCTACCAGGCTCCTCCACCTATGGGATTTTCCAGGCAAGAGTACTGGAGTGGGTTGCCATTGCCTTCTCCAATACAGCACTAGGTGGGCTTTCTGTCAAGACCCCCAAACCAAGAGTCATGGTGCAGAGCTCTAGGATTGCAGAGCGAGTTCATGTCTTCTGCAGCAAAGAACTCTTCACCATTCCCAGACTGCTCCTCAGCATGTCACTAGGCTCTCACATGGTGAGACAGGAATGGGACGTCAATGAGATGCTCGTCAGGAGGTGGAAATGTCACAAGGTGGGACAGATGCATCATATGTCATAAACCATAGAAAATTCTGGATTCAAAACAAGCAGGTTTGACAGAAAACAAAAATAAATAAAGAAACAAACCGGTGTCCCAGACCCTGTGTCATCTGCCTGTTTTGAATTGACACTTTTTCTTGGCTTCTTTGTATGGCTAGTGTGGGAAATGGGAAGAAGCGTGAGTGTTCCCAATAACCTGAGAAAGAAAAACAAATATGAACCTCATGGATGGGCCAGCTTAGAATACTGGTGCAGATTGAAAATGGACAGTTGTGAAACGACCAGTCCCCTGGGGCATGGGAAGGGGGCTGACCTGACAAACTCTGGGGAGGAGAAACTCGCCCTGTGGGCTGAGTTTTATAGAATGCTCTGGATAACAATGTTGTAATATTGTAGTAACAGCAGTATTCCCTGATGAATCTGCCTGCAATGCAGGAGACACACGAGATGTGGGTTCAAACTCTGGGTGGGGAAGATTTCCTGGAGGGGGAAATGGCAACCCACTCCAGTATTCTTGCCTGAAAAAATCCCGTGGACAGAGGAGCCTGGCAGGCTTCATCAGGGTCATAAAGAGTCAAACACGACTGAACAACTAAGCAGGCATGGATAAGAGCAAAGACAAGGACATCTGAGCAAGATTTCTTTGGATGGACCAGTGGGACTGGGTGCAAAGTGTGTGGATCTTTGTGTATCAGATCAGTGTCCCTCAGAGAGCATATGCCAGAGATGAACACTGAACTCCAGATACACAAAAGTACCCATTTGTGATATCAGTCAGCCTCCATATTATCCACTCCAGAGCCTGAGCGAGGGCCAGAGATGGAGCAGTTGTGGGGGAAGACATGGAGGATATACAGAGTTCTGTCAAGATGACCTTGATCGCACTCCAAAGCTTCCGCCGTTGAAGAGTAATTGACCTGCCAGCAGCTGAGAACTCTGAGTCCTCAACATGGTGTCACCTCTTGAGGCTCTCAGTTGGCTTCTTGGTAGCAAATTGATTGCAACAGGTCATTTCACCCTGCAAGCAATGCTGAAGTATTCTTACTTGGATTGATGCAGATTCTGGCTAGGGTTTCTCTTCCCTGTCTGCAGTGCCTCCGTGAGGGCTCACAAACTGCACAATTTATTGCTTTCAGCTCCTGCATAATATATCCTGGGACCAACAGACCACCTTGTGCCAAAGAAGAGACAGTGGACACATGGACATATGATCCCTTGGTTTTCCTATGCATTGCATCACAGAGAAAACACTGGTCTGTGTAGCAATGGAACTGCTTCCCAGGGCTCACTCAGGGGCAGACAAGTTTAAAGGTTGGTTCCCTGCCTTTCAAGATGCAGTATACATTGAACCATAGGTTGTTATACTGACTTTGTATCCCCTAAAAGCCAATGTATGAAGAACAAGAAATGAGAAAAATTAGGCTTTCTCATGATCATTCTTAGTGGCCCAGTCAGGGAAGTTTAAGCTTTCTGTACTCAGGTAGAAGTCCATCTTCTCATTCCATAGGCCTCTGCTAGAAACAGGGAACAAGAAGTAAGATAAGCTCGGGATCACTTCCTAAGCTAAAATGAAATGCTCCTGCTTCATTTTAAATGTTCGTGTTGTGTCCAAATAAAGGTTTGTGTTTTCCCAAATCCATGTGTTGAAATCTTAATCCTCAAAAGAATGATGATATCAGGAGATGGGGCCTCTGGGAGGCTATTATGTCATGAAGGTAGACTCTTTACCAATGGGGTTAGTTCCCAGAAGCAGGAGGCCTTGTCTCTCATGTCTTCTCCGTCACTGGAAGATACAGTGAGAAAATGACCATCTACGACCCGAGAGAGGACTTCCCGCAAACCGAGCCATGTGGCACCCTGATCTCAGATTCTCTGCCTAGAGAACCATGAGAAATAAATTTCTGTTGCTTATAAGCCACCCACCAATAGTGTCCTTAACCCATGCTAAGACAAGTGTTTAGTATATTTGTGTGTTTGTGTATCTCTCATGAGCATATGGTGGCACATGCATATGGAAAATATACTAAATATGCTAGATTTTAAGCTCTATGGATAATGTCTACAGCTTAGTAAACTTTATTTTTGGCTCATAATGATGGTGCTGCTTGCTCAGTCGTGCCCAACTCTTTGTGACCCCATAGACTGTAGCCCACCAGGCCCCCTTGCCCATGGGATTTCCCAGGCAAGAATACTGGGGTGGGATGACATTTCCTCCTCCAGGGGATCTTCCTGACCCAGGGATCGAACTTGTGTCTCCTGCATTGGCAGGCAGATTCTTTACCACTGAGCCACCTGGAAAGCCTCATAATGATTATGACTGCTTTCCAGGACAGCCTCTTAGTAAATATGCGTTGAGTTGAATTTCCTTTTTCATACACTGAACAATCTTTGCAGTTGAACATCAGGTTCCTACATGAGAGTGAAGGAAGCTCAGTAGAACCCCCATGTCATCCGTGATGCCTAGTTACTTTGACAGGCTGTGGGTTTTCCACTCAGTCCCTCAGTGATTCTTTCCAACAAACAGCGCCTTCCTTAATGGTGCTTCCTCAATTGCGCTGCCTGTCTGTCACCTGCAAAGAAAGGTATCATTTGGCTTACAATAAAATAGAATACAAACTACAGAAATGGTGCAATTTAAGCAAAATAACCCCACCCTGAAAAAGAAGCAATACCTAAGACATTTGAGCCTCAGTGTTCTCACAACAAACTTTTTTTTCCCGCTTTGAAGAAACATCATTTCACCAAAGGACCGAAATCTGTATATAAAAGAATGCTCAGGATTTGCTATTATCTGGCTAAGAGTCTAAGTCCGGAGCAGTCTCAGTCCATTGTGCTGTCTTGATATCTTAAATTCAAACAGCTATCTTAGTGCATTTTATCCAAAGTGGGCAGGGCTAGGTCGGTTTTTTAAAACGCACATGAACTTGTGATCTTTTTTCCTAATAGCATTCATTTCTATCATTCCAAAACTCCTTCATTTTGACAACTTGATTTTTGGAATGAAAACACAACGTTAGTAATTTGAACTTCACAGTGAATTCTCAGAATTTTCAAATACAGAGTCGGAACAGACACAATAGGACACAAAATGGTACATGTTTTGTTGTTGCCTTCCTTTTTGGCCACCAAAGAAAGGGTGATGGCAATCACTTAAAATATCTAAAATATGATAGGGCTGTTTGAAAGATAAGTGTAGACAGAATCTGTTACCAGTGTGAAATAGGTCCTCCTTAGCAGGCATAATGCTAAATAGAGTGGCTTGACAAGCAGAAAGTGGGACACAGTGAAATCACTTGGTCAGATAATGTCAGGTAGTTTGTAGGGAAGTTTATATGCTACAGTGAGCTGGGGATGGTGTATCTGACACGTTTAAAGTACATGTTAAAGACTGAGCCACACTTTGATCATACTCTGAAATGTCAACTGTGTACAGTTCTTCCTAACCTTTTAAAAATGTAGGTATAGAGGTCTTAAATTCTCTCTGGTGCCATAGGAATAGGAGTTGTAATTTTGCCTTGTCGAGAAATAATAAAAATTTAACACACTAGGGGTTCCTTACTATAGCTTCTTATGCCTTTATTACCCAAAAAAAGGAACTTCTTGGGGTATAAAATTACAACTTTGGGGCAAGTAAACTGTATTAGTTCTTTAATCAGGTGTACGTGATTCTAAACTATTAAATACTAAAGAATGGCCAATCATTCTTATTATCCAGCTTTCTTTCTCCCAAGGCAATAACGTTGGCAGAATGAAAGCCACACATGAACAAAAAACAAGGGAAGAAAGAAAAAAGAGAAAAGAACACATGAATATTAAAAAAGAAAATATAATCACACTTCCATGTTGGGCTAACATAAATGATTTTTAGCTTGCCAAATAAAAATTAGGTCATTGTATTAAGATATCAAAAATACATTAAAATTTTCTATTAATTTAATATAAGAGTATCAATGACCCTTTTAAAAATTAGAAAACTAGGTAAGGCTACCCAAACTAATTAGTTCTGTAAGTTTGTAAATTCACCTCATTCATAGCTCCATATCAAAGTATTCCCCTTACACCTCTGTTTTTAAAATTGTACTCATACATTTCTCTACATATGCTCAGCTTGCTTCTCCATGACAAGATTCAACAGATCACCCACTTATCTCCCTCTCTGCAGCCTTTTACTTTTATCCTCCTTCAATCAGATGTGATCTATTCATTGCCCACACTTGTTCAGTCGTTAAGTCCTATCTGACTCTTTGCAACCCCATGAACTGCAGCATGCCAGGCTTTTCTGTCCTTTACTATCTCCCAAAGTTTGCCCAAACTCATGCCTTGTCATCCCCTTCTCCTCCTGCCTTCCATCTTTCCCAGCATCAGGGTCTTTCCAATGAGTCAGCTCTTCACATCAGGTGACCAAAGTTTTGGAGCTTCAGCATCAGTTCTTGAATATTCAAGGCCGATTTCCTTTAGGGTTAGGTTTGATCTCCTTGCAGTTCAAGGGACTCTCAAGAGTCTTCTTCAGCACCATAATTCAAAAGCATCAATTCTTCAGTGCTCAGGCTTCTTTATGGTCCAACTCTCACATCCATACATGACTAGTGGAAAAACCATATCTTTGACTAGACAGACCTTTGTCGGCAAAGTAACATCTCTACTTTTTAACATACTAAGTTTGTCATAGCTTTTCCTCCAAGGAGCAAGCATCCTTTAATTTCATGGCTGCAGTCATCATCCATAGTGATTTACTAGCAGTGAAAAATGCCAATGGATTGGCTGCTTGTGACTGGGTATCTCTTCTTCTCACCTCTGGAAAAGGATACTTAGGGAACATCACTTAACAGGGTAGGATGGGGGCTGAGCAGTGAGGTGCTAGTGAAGTTCCGGTAGGTTCTGCCTCATCTCCACTTTCTGCAGGTGGTGGGGAAAAATGCTGCTGTCCCTGTGAGAGGCCAGCCTTGCAAACACTTGATATCTTCAGTTCTATCTCCTTCTTGTTTGCTCATTCTGCCTTTTGGTTCCCTCTTATCTCTGTCTTTTTTTTTAAATTGGTGTATAATTGCTTTACAGTGGTGTGTTAGTTTCTGCTGTGCAACAAAGTGAGTCAGGTATATGTGCACATATTGCCCCTCCCTCTTGCACCTCCCTCCCATCATCCCCCCATCCCACCCCTCTAGATCATCACAGAGCACCAAGGTGAGCTTCTTGTGCTTTACAGCAGGTTCCCACTAGGGAGCACCTTTACACAAGGTAGTATATTTATGCCAAACCTAATCTCTCAATTCATGCCACCCTCCTCTTCCCCCCCATCCTGTGTCCACACATCCCTTCTCTACTGCACATCTCTATTCCTGCCCTGCAAGTAGGTTCATCTGAACTGTTTTTCTAGATTCCACATGCTTGCATTAATTGACAATGTTGGTTTTTCTCTTAAAGAGGCTTTCGCTTTGCCTTCTATGGGTCTGCGGGGGAGTAGGGGGCATCAGACAGCCGGCACTCTATCAGCCCTCTGTCACTCTCCCTGAGTTTCCACAGGGTTTAGAAGCTGTCTGGAAAAGATCCATTTTGCCTCAGGCCTGCATGATATTAGGTCCGAGGGGAGTTTAGATGATTACTTTTATCCACCACTGAAATCAAGTTTAGGAGAAATGTCAAAGAATGGCAACAACACAAACTAAGATAAAGCTCAGAAAGAATGAGCTTACCTCACAGAAGGGAAGCTTTACATTAGATATTAGAAGAAATGCTTGAGTGAACCAACACACAGATGATTGTGGGGTCTCCATTATATAGGAATACCAAAAAAAAAAAAAAAGATGAACAACAAGTTTAAACTGCAACTGGTCTAAATTTAAGTACTTGAAAGCAAGAGACTTCTCTAGATGACTTCTGACATTTTCTCTCCCCAGTGTTCTATTTTTAGGAGCAGTCAATCAATCTCTTGCAGAAAAACAAGAAATGTTCATATCTATAGTCCTCAAAGTTCACTATGAAATTCGTCCAGGTTGTCAGAAATACATCTTGGAGTATGCAGGTACTGATGCTCTAAACTAGCAAAATAGAAAGTAAGTTTTGTTTTTATAGCAATGATGCATCCATCAATATAAAATTTGTTACACTCTAGCCCTTACACAGAATGGAGGGATGGTCATGGAAACACAGATTGTCATTAGAGTAGGAAAAAAAAAAAAAAAAACCTGAACTTCCTGAATAGGGCAAATTAATATATGCAGGGGCTATATACAGAAAATACATTTCCAATAATTGTCAACCACACAACAGTTGAGGGTTCCCTGGTGGTTCAGACAGTAAAGAATCTGCCGGCAATGCGGGAGACCCAGGTTCAACCCCTGGATTGGGAAGATCCCCTGGAGAAGGAAATGGCAACCCACTCCAGTATTCTTGCCTGGAGAATCTCATGGACAGAGGAGCCTGGTGGGCTACAGTCCTTGGGGTCTCAAAGAATCAGACACAACAGTGTGACTAACACTGACTGACTGACACAACAGTTGAGACTAAAAGGTGTGGTTGCTAAATACTCCAAATTCCAATTTCATTAGAGGGGATTCTGAAAGATGCACTTTTAAGCAAAGTGGGCATTGCAGTCTGCTGCTCTGTCCCTGGACTGCCGGCTCTGGCTGATGGAACACAGGTGTAAAAGCATCGGAGGCTACTGAGAAGAGGGTTTTTTGAGCGAGTGAGCATAAGTTTGTAGAGCACCCTCTAAAGATGTTCCTTCCTGTTGTATAAGGTGAGAAGATGCCCAAACAGTTCCACTGGGTTAGCAACAAATGACCTTTCTCTTGCCTAAAAAGTGGAAGCCGTGCAACTAAAAGAGTACATGCACCCATCTGGACGTTCAGTGAGTCAGGAAAGAACTTTTAGAGTTAGGAGGACTGAAGGAACAAGTACAGAGGAAGCTTTCAGCTTAGGCTGAGGAAACCTAAGGCAGGAGACCAGGTTTCAAAACCTTATAGTAGCTTCCAAGAGAGTTGAAGGGCCTAAGAAGACCCCAGGATCAAGAACCCGCGGGATGGCCTCTCGGCATGAGAAAAGCAGGAGGAAGAGGATGCCAACCTCATCAACCAAGAGGTGAGCTGGTCACATAAATGTAGAGCTCTGGCAGCTCACCCAGGAGAGAACAGATGACTCATCCCGTGTAGCCATAAGCATAGTCCTTCTCTCTTTCCTCTCCCCCTCATGCTAACCAGGGGACCAGAAGAAACCAGAGAACTCGCATCACCACCTCCAAACAACTTGTAAGTGGATCTGCAAGCCCGGCCTCTGCAGAAAAGGATGAAAGCTTTCAGCCATCAATGTTGAAATGTTCATAGCCAAGAGAGACTCCTATTATAACTGCAAGTGGCTGAAAAGACATGAAACTAGCAGGAATATCTGAGAAGTGCACGACTAACAGTAGAAAAGGTTTCAGCACAATGGAACCCATATTCAGAAAAAAATTAAACCATCCCATCTAAAGAGAATATCAGAGTAATGTGAGGAATTTACTCATTCTTTGAATATTCCAGATAAATTTGCTAGAGGGACATGCAGGCAGGTGACAGAACCCAAACTGCACTGTGGAATAAACAAAAGCAAAGCAAACAAATCCACTGGATTGGGAATCTGCATCAAAAGCTCTGGGATCTGATCTAGATCTGTCACATACTAATTGAATTTCGGATATTCTCTTAACCTTTCCTGGTTCCTTCTGCATCACTGATAAAATGGAATCATTGGATATCTGATTGCATGCTTCTCTGAAACTAGAAGGTTTGGGCCTTCTAGTTTCATGGTTACTCATGACTGGACAGATGGATGACCTAAACTGAGCACTCCAACTCCTTTCCCATCAATGATGGACAAAAAGAAAACACCCATTAAAAAGAAACTACATTAAAGAATCCACCTGCCAAGCAGGAGACCTGAGTTCGAACCCTGGATCAGAAAAATCCCCTGGAGAAGGAAATGGCAACCCACTCTGGTATTCTTGCCTGGGAAATCCCACGGACAGAAGAGCCTGGTGGGCTATACTCCATGGTGTTGCAAAAGCATCGGCCATGGCTTAGCGACTGAGCACATAGTACATTTGTATTATTACTTACTGCTGATAAAATAAGATCTATTCTGGGCCCAAAATCAAATAATACACCTAATTCAATGGTTTAGCCCATTGTGTTTATTTTACGAGGTACTAGAAACTGAATGTTTGCTTCCCTTCCCCAAAATTCATGTGTGGGAGCCCTAATTCCCAGTGTGATTATATATGGAGGTGGGAGCTCTATGAGGAGATTAGGGGCTTCCCAGGTAGCACTAATGGTAAAGGACCTACCTGCCAATGCAGGAGACATATGAGACCTGGGTTCAATCCCTGGGTCAGGAAGATGCCCTGGAAGAGGGCACGGTAACCCACTCTAGTATTCTTGTCTGGAGAATCCCATAGACAGAAAATCCTGCTAAGCTACAGTCCATGGGGTTGCAAAGAGCTGGAAATGACTAAAGTGACTGAGCACGCACATGCACTAGGAGATGATCAGGTCATGAGGGCAGAGCCCTCTGGATGGGATTAGTGCCTTTATAAGGGACACACTGAAAAGACAATGTCTCTCTGCACCACAAAAATACACAGTAAGAACATAACCATCTGCGTATGAAAAAGAGGGCCCTCACCAAGAAACCCAGATACCATGCCAGTATCCTGATCTTAGATTTCCCAACTTCTAGGACACTACATTCAGTTCGGTTCAGTTCAGTCACTCAGTCATGTCCAACTCTTTGCAACCCCATGGACTGCAGCACACCAGACCTCCCTGTCTATCACCAACTCCCAGAGTTTACTCAAACTCATGTCCATTGAGTCGGTGATGCCATCCAACCACCTCATCCTCTGTCGTCCCCTTCTCCTCCCACCTTCAATCTTTCCCAGCATCAGGGTCTTTTCAAATGAGTCAATTCTTTGCATCAGGTGGCCAAAGTATTGGAGTTTCAGCTTCAACATCAATCCTTCCAATGAATATTCAGGACTGATTTCCTTTAGGATGGACTGGTTGGATCTCCTTACAGTCCAAGGGACTCTCAAGAGTCTTCTCCAACACCACAGTTCAAAAGCACCAATTCTTCAGTGCTCAGCTTTCTTTATAGTCCAACTGTCACATCCATACAAGACTACTGGAAAAACCATGGCCTTGACTAGATGGACCTTTGTTAGCAAAGTAATGTCTCTGCTTTTTATTTTTTTATTTATTTATTTTTCTTGTTTTTTAATTTTATTTTATTTAACTTTACAATATTGTATTTGTTTTGCCATATATCAAAATGAATCTGCCACAGGTATACATGTGTTCTCTGCTTTTTAATATGCTATCTAGGTTGGTCATAACTTTTCTTCCAAGGAATCAAATGTCTTTTAATTTCATGGCTACAGTCAACATCTGTAGTGATTTTGGAGCCAAAAAAAATAGTCTGCCACTGTTTCTACTGTTTTCCCATCTATTTGCCATGAAGTGATGGGACATTACATTATTACAAAAAAAAAAAAAAACACCTCTATTGTTTAAGCCACACAATCCATGATATTTTGTTAAAGCAGCCACAACTCAGAAGTCAAAAGTTATTTTCTCTGTTTTTGCAAAACACCTGCACTGTAAGCCAACATGTTTTTCCTCCCATTAACCCAGCCATTGAACTCCTACCTGAGAACTCAGGACTCCTGCAAAATAAGGTCAGCACAGTTTAGTGCTGCAAGCAATATTTTTCTGCTCTCCTCTCCTGAGTACTATCTAAATATTTTATTAGTAGACTTTCTTTGTGAGCTTCTGCCCATTATTTTTCCTTCTTTTCACCCCCAGTTAGGCAAGTGACTGCTCCTTAGAACTGCAAAGCAATGCAGATTTCTGGCTTCCTCCAGCTTCCTGTGAGATGAAAGTCACAGGACACTCTGGTTTCCGGAAAGTTGACTCAGCTTTATATCCGCACAGTCTTCAATCCTAAGCCATTTCAAGATTCTTTTCTCTCTGGTTCTTTATTTGTTCTTCTCAGATTGGCTTAAATCTCTTTGAGCTTGCTTTTTCTTTGCTTACAAAATTGACACTTGCTTTCCTCAAACTTCAAATCATCCAGTGTCTCCTCCCCATTGTAGGCTTCCCCCTTCATTGCTTTCTGTAGATAATGACACTTGATTTCTTGCTTTCTTTGGAGCTGAGATTTTGAGTGAATTCTACTTGACATTTAACATATGCACAGTGAATATTCAGACTAAGGAAAATGCCAAGGAACAGACTCTTCTGCAATCTGTAGTTTAGACCAGCACAAAAATCCACATTTTCTTTGATTTTTAATGCAAACTGCCTTGTCGCTGAGTCACTAAGCTAGCTCTTCTTTGCTGGGGGCAAAGCGATGCTTACTGACCCATTGATGTGTATAAATCGGAACTCAGTCATGACACGGTCTTTGTCCTCTAGGAACCCAGAAGCTAAATTCAGACCATAAAGGCTAGAGATAATGAGATTGAGCCCCTTCACACTCTTTTAGAAAGAAAGTGAGGTATAAGCTCATAAATAAATGCAACATTAGAGAGGGCACTGGCAGAATGTGAAGTGATTTTCCAGGGAAACTCAAAGTGCAGTGGGCAAGAAGGGCAGAAGGTGATGATCAGAGAGGAGAATGTGACCACGGCAAGGGAAAAGAGAAGCTAGAGTTATATTCCTTGCTCACAAAACCAACAAATATTTAATGAAGTAGACCAAGAGCTGAAAGACAGTCCTTTACCAAGAGCTTTACCAAAACAGCTGCCTGCTTCCTTCAGCTTAAGAAAATTTTATAAAGGTCTCTGCCTGACTTTAGGACCTTGACTTCTCTATCCTTAGAACATTTACTTTAGAAAATGCATAATTACAGATTTTTTCTCTATCTCTTTGAAATGCAGATAGATCTTCTATAGGCCTCTTCCCAGCTCTGCAACCCATGGATGTCTTTCTCAAGGGCCCTGGGAGCCATTTGTTTGAAATGGCATCATCAAGAAAGATAGAACCCCTATCTCCCCACCCCTGTCTGCAGGGTACCAATTAACGGACATAGATAGTCTAATCACATTGACTAACCTCCCTATTAATGTCCTCCATTACTTTACCACTAGCTCACCCCAGCATTTAAAAGTCCTCTCATTTGTCTTTGATTACAAAGGAGTCCAGTTCAGACTCTCTCCTCTCTTGCACTAGTCTTGAATAAAGTCCTCTTTGCCTGTTTAACTCTGTCTGGTACAATTTTTCTTAGATAGTTCACAGATGCAACCTATAGAAGACCAGCAGGTACTGAGTTTGGGTCCTGGAATGGAGGAAATAAAGCCTCAGTTGTATTTCTCCATAATAGTGCCAGGGAAGATTCCCAAATGGAAAATTTCACCACATCCTCAGCTAACATGAATGAAGCAATGACACTCCCAGAATCAGGCAGAGGAGAAAAGGTGTGAAGTATTATCAGCATCTTATACTAACCACTAATATAATTATATTTAATTATTTAAGCTTATTAATAAAACTGTAGTAAAAGTGTTATACATTTTAAATATTCTTAACAGTGCTAAGGAAGTGAGATCTTGCCAACTATATTAATAGCCTCTGCTATAAACTACAGAAGAGGCATGTGTCAGTACATCCCAAACTTGTGTAGGCACCAGGCATATAAAGCATTATAAAATAAAAAATTTTAGATGCCTTCACCAGTTTTCTTTTCTTTTCTTTTTAGAGAGAGATTTATCTGCATTTGTGAATTTCTTCGTGTTAAGTCAAACATGAAGCAAGAACAGACAGAAAGATCAAACTTGGAGTATGTGATAATATTCCAATTTTATTTGTCTACATTTATAAGTGAAGTACCTGCATGTACACCTGGGCCAGGAGTTAGAAAGACAAGAAGAAAGGTTGATATTCAGTGTGTGTAAGTCCAAGTCATTTTTTTTTGGTCAGTGTAGAAACTGAAATTTTCGCAGTGAAAGTTTGCAATAGTCCAACCAATTTGGAGGTTCCCAGATTCACTTGTACCTGGGACCAATGAAAGTTCATCTCAATCTGGTCTTCAGGGTACAGTGAGGGCTGGTGCAGCAGCATCTGGGGTTCTGATTAAGGATTTCAAGATATCTAGGAAGCAAATATATAAAATAATTAAAAGCCATAAAAGGTATCTGAGAGTGAGCCAGGCAGCTTCGGTGTCTTATTATAACTTTTTCATGATTCCGCTTCTGAGCTGACATGCTTAGAAACAACGATTGCTACCACTGGGCTGGCATTGCTGGTGCTTTAGCATATCATCACTGACATCCAGAAAGTGGAAACCAGCTAACAAGGGCCCTCATGGTAGATGGGGACCTGGTGGAGATGCAAAGCCCGTTGCCTTACTCCTTGTCACTACAAGATGTAGTTGTAAGCAACGGGCTTCAGTGGCCTTTTGTTCTGTGCTCCCAGCCCAGGCTCAGACTTCTTTTACAAGGTTTCCCTGTGGTTGTCAGCAGAAACTGAGTGCTACCACGTTATGACTGCTAGGCTACTCTAGTTTTAGTCCAATGGTGTGTCAAGATATCAATCGGCAGGAGAGAAAGAAGAGAAAAAAGAAGAGGGATAAAGGCAGGTTCCATGAGGGCTCGGTCTTATTTCCTGTGATTCTCGTCTATAGCTGGAAGGATGCTTGGTACAACCACCTATTTATTGAAAGAAGTTAAGTGAGGACTAAAGGAAGAGGAGGGGAGGATGAAAGGGAAAAGGGATTAAGGAGGAGGGAAGGAAGAACAAAAAGAATCAGAGACTGTTTAGAGAACAGACTTTCCCCTCAGGTGGGGCTCTCACACTGCATTTCTTGAAAGGCTTTTCAAATGGTCGTGATATTTACACTACAAGCATGTTGTCAATTTCTCTGCCGTCTATGCCGCTTTGTTCCAAAAGGTGGGAATGGGGAGCTGTGTTTACCCTGAGTTTGTATTGCAAACCTCATCACCTTTGTTTTCTCTTAGTACATTAAAATTCTTTACCTTTAAGGCTTAAAAAATTGTCCCTTTTTGATGTTAAAGATACAATGCTGGTCTTCCTGCTGAATTTATTCTGACAGTTCAGCCCAGGGTAAATTCCAAAAGCATAAACAAGGGAGGATATGGAAATACGGATAAAGTCAAGGAAATATCCATAAAATTGCCAGCAAAGGCCCTGAGCATCTGAATACACATGAGCCTTGACTATCATCCTGACTTCTGTGGGAATTACTTTACATTTTGCTACTTGACTGGCCACCAAAGCAGCGATACACCGTGAGATATGTGTTTGTGAGCCTTGGGGTGTCCTTCTCTAGTGCAGTGGTTGCAAGCATGAGCAGGTTTTCTCACCTGTCCTCACAAAGCAAATCAGGAGGCTCCCCAGGGAGCATCAGTCACTAGGACTTTTCAGAGTCAGGGTACAATTGTAACCTGCACTGACATATGCTGGTGTGAGCTCAAGATCTGATCAGTCTTGACATGAATAGTGAAGTGTTAGCTCACAGGCTGAAGAGACCTGGTTGCAAGCTCCTTCTCCAGCACCAGTGTAGCTTTTCTGAAAGATTACAAGTCATCCAAGCGTGTGTTACCCCCCCAGAATGGACCTGACAGCAGTCAAAGGTTAAAACCGATGAGAAAGATGTTGGATTTTAGTGCATGGAGAGAATAGCACTTTTAAAAAAACAAATGACTTCTCCACCAGTGTAGAGTTGCTTTTTAGGAAGTACTCAACCTAGAAGCCATTTCCCCCAGGCAAACAAAGTGGTGACCTATATAATTCCACCTACTGTTGTTCTACACAACAGATAGACCTCTAGCCAAGAGGGCTCTGAAAAAAGAGGACATTCCTAGGTACTGAGAGCTGTAAATTAAAAGCTGGTGGAAAGCACCTCAACATTTCAACTAAACGCAACAACTGAAGATATGTACTTAAAGCGTCAACTTGGAGCGATTGCAGATCACAAAATGGAAGGGGATTTTTTTAAAATTTTTTTTGCAGTTAGCAATAAAGAAATAGCAATAATAGACCATTCAGGTATGACCTAAATTAAATCCCTTATGATTATACAGTGAAAGTGAGAAATAGATTTAAGGGCCTAGATCTGATAGAGTGCCTGATGAACTATGGAATGAGGTTCGTGACATTGTACAGGAGACAGGGATCAAGACCATTCCCATGGAAAAGAAATGCAAAAAAGCAAAATGGCTGTCTGGGGAGGCATTACAAATAGCTGTGAAAAGAAGAGAAGTGAAAAGCAAAGGAGAAAAGGAAAGATACAAACATCTGAATGCAGAGTTCCAAAGAATAGCAAGAAGAGATAAGAAAGCCTTCTTCAGCAATCAATGCAAAGCAATAGAGGAAAACAACAGAATGGAAAAGACTAGGGATCTCTTCAAGAAAATCAGAGATACCAAAGGAATATTTCATGCAAAGATGGGCTACATAAAGGAGAGAAATGGTATGGACCTAACAGAAGCAGAAGATATTAAGAAGAGATGGCAAGAATACACAGAAGAACTGTACAAAAAAGACCTTCACCA
>NW_011495041.1:8049152-8049647 GCF_000754665.1 Bison bison bison
ACAGGACTGGAAAAGGTAGGTTTTCATTCCAATCCCAAAGAAAGACAATGCCAAAGAATGCTCAAACTACCACACAATTGCACTCATCTCACACGTTAGTAAAGTAATGCTCAAAATTCTCCAATCCAGGCTTAAGCAATATGTGAACCGTGAACTTCCTGATGTTCAAGCTGGTTTTAGAAAAGGCAGAGGAACCAGAGATCAAATTGCCAACATCTTTTGGATCATGGAAAAAGCAAGAGAGTTCCAGAAAAACATCTACTTCTGCTTTATTGACTATGCCAAAGCCTTTGACTGTGTGGATCACAATAAACTGTGGAAAATTCTGAAAGAGATGGGAATACCAGACCACCGATCTGCCTCTTGAGAAATGTGTATGCAGGTCAGGAAGCAACAGTTACAACTGGATATGGAACAACAGACTGGTTCCGAATAGGAAAAGGAGTTCATCAAGGCTGTATATTGTCACCCTGTTTATTTAACTTATATGCAGAG
>NW_011495041.1:8050522-8059495 GCF_000754665.1 Bison bison bison
GCTGAAACTCCAGTACTTTGGCCACCTCATGTGAAGAGCTGACTCATTGGAAAAGACTCTGATGCTGGGAGGGATTGGGGGCAAGAGGAGAAGGGGATGACAGAGGATGAGATGGCTGGATGGCATCACTGACTCAATGGACGTGAGTCTCAGTGAACTCTGGGAGTTGGTGATGGACAGGGAAGCCTGGCATGCTGTGATTCATGGGGTTGCAAAGAGTCGGACAGGACTGAGCGACTGATCTGATCTGATCTGATAGGGTGTGGAGGCACAGAACAGCATTGACAGGGAAAAGAATTGGTGGAACAGGCAGACACAAAATAAGAAACAAAAGCAAAACTCATAGCAACCAGGACAAAGACATCCCCATATTCTTATTATTGTTGTTATCAAAAGATCGAAGTTATGAGAGCCCTTTGGATAAGTCCAGAAACATATTGAGTGAAATGAAGGACACACAAATAACTAAATGTAGTCCTATTTCTATGAAGTTCATGAGTCAACAAAACTGATCCATAGGGATGAAGTTTAGAAAGTGGTTAGGTTCGGGAGTGAAAGGATTAATTGGAAAGGGGCACAAGAGAACTTTATGAGAGGATATGGTTACACACGGGTGTATATATGCATGTAAAACCCATGTGGATGTATACTTAAAGTCTGTGGATTTAAGAAGGAAATATGACCTTGATGGATCCCACCATCACATGGGTCAGAGTAAGTGTGGGCTGATTTTAGGCATCAACTTGGCTCTGCCACAGTGCCCATATCATGGTCAGACTTAGTCTAGATGTTTCTGTGAGGCTGATTTTGAATGACATAGGTGTTTAAATCAGTGGACTTTGAGAAAAGCCCTTCATAATCTGAGTGGATATCACCCAGTTAGTTTAAGGTCTAAACTAGAGCAAAAAACTGACTTCCCTGAGCAAAAGGGAATTCTACCGCAGATAGACTTCAAACTTGAACTGTAACATGCCTTCTTTCCTGAGACTTCAGCATGATGGCCTTCAGATTTGAGCCATAGAATCAGCTGTCTGCTGCGTTTCCAGCCTACTGGGCCACCCAATAGATTTCAGACTTGACAGAGCCCACGATCATGTGAGACAATTCCTTAAAATAAATCTCTCTCTTTAGAGAGAGACATATATGAAGGAGGGCATGGCAACCTACTCCAGTATTCCTGTCTGGAGAATTCCATGTACATGAGGAGCCTGGCAAGCTACAGTCCATACAGTTAAAACAGTTGGACACAACTGAAGCAGCTTAGTATACACACATATAGACACACACACGCACACACACACACATCTTATTGGCTCTGTTTCTCTGAAGAACTCAGACTCAGTCAGCTGTCTTTACTGAAGAGTACTTGCATGAGGTCTGTTCCTACCCAGAGAAACACATGTTGCACCCCTGCTTCCCAGGAGTTAAACCAAATGAAACCATCCCTGAGCATTTACTTCTACAATTCCATTTGGTGTTTATCGCATTATAAGTCTCCATAAGGATTAAAACGGCACTCCCAGTTCAGCCTCCAAGTTAGCCTCAAAAATACACGAGGGGAAGAAGAATGTTCGTTAGCTAAGCCCTGGTATTAGAATACACGGTATGCTAAGCAAAGCTTATATTTAAGACACAATTTTGGAAGTACAAAGTCAATATTCTGCTCAACTGCTTAAATACTCCTTACTATACGCACACACACACACACACACACACGTATGCCAGAAGAGCCACCATTTGTAAAGCTTATTAGTACAAGATCACCTCTCAATAAGCCTCGCCTCTGGGTAATGTACATCCATCTCATGGGATAGAAAGAAAGGATTTCCAGCTCTCCAAATTCATGGACCCTGATTCTCCATCTGTTGCTTGATTAATGGAGGAAGTTTGGCACCACTGTGCCCCACAGGAAAAGGTAACGCACGCTAAGATGACCAATAGGTGGAGAAAGATGGTGGGAAGGGGAGGGCTGGTGATATTTAGGTGAAGAGCTGAAAACCATCCATCTCTTTTAACTCAGACTCTAAAACTGTAGAGAAAAGGATTTTGATTTCTCTCTTTGCTCACAGCTGAGAACTCTTGGAAAGGGTCTCATCACTTTGTGTACTTAAGGAAAGAAAAGGCGAATTCTGAGCAACTGTGCTTTGTGTATATGTGGGGGGGCGGCTGTGGTTGTGTGTGTGTGTATCTGTGGTATGACAGGAGTATAATGTATATGGGGGTGTGGTAGTGTGTGTGTGTGTTGTGAGGAGGAATGTGTGGTGTGTGTGTATGTGTGTATTATGTGTCTGTGTGTGTGTGTGTGTGTGTCTGTCTGTGGTATATGGTGCTATGACTGTGTGTGTGTGTATCTGTGGTGTGAGGAGAAGTGTGTGATGTGTGTGTATGTGTGTGAAGTGTCTGTGGTGTGAGGAGGAATGTGTGGTGTGTGCATGTGTGTGGTGTCGGGGTGTGTGTATGTGTGCGCATAGGGGAGCTGCAGAACCCCTTCCCTGTGTGTGGAGGGGCTCAGAGCTCATAGGGACCTCGCCTGCCTCTCTCATTCTCTGCTTCGTTCATCCTTAGTTGCTGGCTGTTTAGCTAAACTCCTTATGACTAGAGTGAAAATTACCCAAAGTGACAGCTTGAGAGCAGCAGGAAAACTGATAGAGGCCCCCCAAACAATTTATATTTCAGGCAAACTTGTCCCTGGGCAGCTTTTGTCATGTTTCTTTGTTCAAATTCCTGTTATTTCTGCTTGACACCCCTTATGTCATAACTGTATTTTAAAAATGAAAACAAAGAAGATGGAATGGATTTGGTGGAGGAAGGGGAAGGATGGCAGGAGTGAACAGAATTTGACGCAGTGAGCCCTGCATTCCTGCAGTCCTTCAGAACCTGCCCTGTTTCTGCTGGGAACTGCGGCGTGTCGGCAGGGGGCTCTATCAGCCTTACATGCTCAAGTCCCGTAGGCTGGATATCTGGATGACCAACACTGGGTAATCAGCAAAATTTGATCCCCAAGCTAATATCGCCTTAGAGAACTGTTGTAGGGCTCTTCACATCCCAAGAAACATAGTCTCGTGTTAAAGCACCATCACATCTGACATGTTTAGGGTCAGGGCCCCCTTGAGGAAACAGACCCGTGTTCAGCTTGAGACCAGACTGTCCCCAGGGCGCCCCCATCCTAATTCCTGTGAAGCCGGATGAGCAAGCAGATGGGGAAGAAGGGAAGGTATGTTAGTTTAGATTTCCCCTGGGGACATCAAGCCATCCTGAGTGAACACATTTTTCTTCTGTGAAATCAAAGGAAACGATGGGCTAAAAGGCTGTAATTCCCAGAAATCCATCCTATTTCCAGCCAAAATCCCCCATTTTCCCCTAGATCAAAATGCATGGCAGCCTTGTTTGAATGGGACCTTGCCAAACCTGGCAATTTCTCCATATGACAATATCACACCTGGTGTTTCTCCATAGCTGCAGATAGCATGTGAAAGGGGACTCAAGATGGGAGGAGATTCAACAGCCAAATACAGTTGAGGCAATAATATGAGCTTTCTCATCAGTAGCAGAGGTTTCCTTAGATTACCTGTAACTTGCAAATGTATTCCTTCAGATTGTTTTTCCATTGATACAAATACGCTGTGGATTAAAACGTGCCACTGAAGAAGACTTCGCTAGCGGTCAGGTGTTTGGGTAGGACTCCATACTTCCAATATAGGTGGCACACGTTCAACCCCTGGTCAGGAAAATAAGATCTCACATGCCTCTGCTGCTGCTGCTGCTGCTAAGTTGCTTCAGTCGCGTCCGACTCTGTGTGACCCCATAGATGGCAGCCCACCAGGCTCCCCCATCCCTGGGATTCTCCAGGCAAGAACACTGGAGTGGGTTGCCATTTCCTCCTCCAATGCATGAAAGTGAAAAGTGAAAGTGAAGTCGCTCAGTCGTGTCCGACTCTTAGCGACCCCATGGACTGCAGCCTACCAGGCTCCTCTGTCCATGGGATTTTCCAGGCAAGAGTACTGGAGTAGGGTGCCATTGCCTTCTCCTCACATGCCTCAGGTGCAGCCAAAAATGTTTAAAAAAAAAAATTAAAAAGAAAAACATGCCACTGAAGGCTTAATTATATACAAGGAAAAAGTAATATGAAATTATTAACTTATATTAACTTTAATAGCATTCCCCTTTTGTTCAAACATGGAATTAACAGATAACATTACTTTTAAAAAACATTTTACCATCAAAAGAAATCTACAACTTATTTGGGCAAGCTCTGTCTCTGTACTTAGAGGTGTGCAAAGAAAACTATAGATCCACCCCTTTCCTCTAGGAACATGTCTGAACATGACAGTAAGAGAAGTACAAACTTTAAAAGTACAGGTGCCTGGGACCATTTAGTGAACAGGAAACAGGCCCTACATCTGTCAAGAGAAGGTATCAACATATTACACAAGTAATAAAATATCAATATCCAAAATGTCAATTCTGACTTCTCAAGAAAATATTAAATTATTATGTTCCAAATAATTTAAGAAAGTAGAGAAAGTATTGGTTCAGTTCAGTCTCTCAGTCATGTCCAATTCTTGCCATGCCATGGACTGCAGCATACCAGGCTTCCCTGTCCATCACCAGCTCCCAGAGCCTGCTCAAACCCATGTCCATTGAGTTGGTGATGCCATCCAACCATCTCATCCTCTGTCGTCCCCTTCTCCTCCTGCCCTCAATCTTTCCCAGCATCAGAATCTTTTTCAACGAGTCAGTTCTTCACATCAGGTGGCCAGAGTATTGGAGTTTCAGCTTCACCATCAGTCCTTGCAATGAACACTCAGGACTGAATCCCTGGTCAGGGAACTAAGATCTCTCAAGCACATGGGGCAGCCAACAAAAAAGAAGAGATATAGATAAAGGGGTGGATGGAGACAACAGAGGGATTAAAAGACAGAATGACAGAGAGGCAGAGGCTGATGGCAGAGTGCACTGGTACGAAAGCTGTGATAGAATGCTCTTGTCTGTTACACAGAACCCTCCTTGTGTATTTCTCAAAGCACAGCGATGATGGCACTTAACTCTAATTCTTCATTATACACAAGTTGCTTCTGATTGATGCTAGTACCCCCACATCCTGTTTCTGACTCAAAATCCAGGTTTTAATTTGAAGAATACTAAATATCTTTAAAAGAGGAAATGTTTTATGAGAAGGGAGAAAGGTAATATTGATAAGGTTGATGAAACATCCGCCCAGGCTTTTATTGCTAACATGTGAATAGATTTAGTAAAACTGACTGAAAACATTTAAATTAACTCTTACCACAAGATTACTAAAATAATTTTGCATCTCACTTTATTACATTTTCTTCCTAATGGAGTGTGTGGTTCAAAACATTTAGCTTCATAAACAGAGATCTGAAACTTCTAATTACATCTCCTTAAGTTAAAGCTTAACCAAAATAGTTCAGAATGCAAATGTGTTTGCCCGAGAGACTGGATTTAAATGACATTTCAAGCATGCGCACGCACGCACACACACACACACACTCCAATTTCCAAAGCAAGTTACTGTTATGTTGCTGTATCACTGTGAATTTGATAAATCATTTACATTTATTCTTGATGCAAAGGGAGAGTGAAGTGGCAACATAATGTATTGGGTTAATAATAATCAGATTCCCTTGTACATACATAACCCCCTGATTCCAAGGAGCTTTAAGTACCTTATAGATATTATCTCATTAATCCCTACAACATCAGTGTGAGATGGATGGCAAACAGTATGCTCTACTAGGTGGAGAAGAGATAGCAATGGTGATTAAAATAATATATCGTGTTTGGAGAACATCCTGTGCTGGGGTGTTGAGAACATTTCGCAGATGCTATCAAATGAATTGACTGATCTTCCTAAGAGATTGGCACCAGGCAAACATCAGTTTTCTTCTGTTGAATGTGGAAAATGAAGCCGTATACGTAATCAACTTTACTGATGAGGACATAGTCCAAGGAATTATTTTTTTCTCCTTAGTATGTACTTTGTGTTCTAAAAACTTGATTATTGTTATCTAGGGCTTCCCTGGTGGCTCTGATGCTGCTGCTGCTAAGTCGCTTCAGTTGTGTCCAACTCTGTATGACCCCATAGACAGGAGCCCACCAGGCTCCCCTGTCTCTGGGATTCTCCAGGCAAGGGTTGCCATTTCCTTCTCCAATGCATGAAAGTGAAAAGTGAAAGTGAAGTCACTCAGTCGTGTCTGACTCTTTGTGACCCCATGGATTGCAGCCTACCAGGCTCCTCAGTCCATGGGATTTTCCAGGCAAGAGTACAGGAGTGGGTTGCCATTGCCTTCTCCACCCTGGTGGCTCAGCAGTAAAGAATCTGCCTGCCAATGCAGGAGATTCAGGCTCCATCCCTGGGTCAGGAAGATCCTATGGAGAAGGAAATGGCAATCCATTCCAGTACTCTTGCATGGAGAATCCCATGGACAGAGGAGAGCCTGGCAGGCTACAGTCCCTGGGGTCGCAAACAGCCAGACACAACTTAGTGACTAAACAACAGTTGTTATTTATTTGATACTAAAGTAGATAGTACATAAATAAATAGTTTGATAGATAAACAGACAGACCATAAGAGACAGAGAGAAATAAAATGGTTGCAAACCAAGAATTTCACTCTTAACCTGAACGTGTTGGTAATTACAGTATCATGGTACCACATGCCAACTGCTGCTGATGAAATAAAAGATGAAGGCTCTAAATTGAGTACCTTTTCTGAAATTCTGATGGACTTCATTTCCAAAAGCTAATCCAAAGCACTGTGGAGGTAGGCATAGAGGAAATGATAGAAATAATAATTTGAATTAAAAAAAAATACAAATAGTGTTGTATTTTGTATGGCATTGAATGGCATTGAAACATGTAAAATATCATGTATGAAACGAGATGCCAGTCCAGGTTCAATGCACGATACTGGACGCTTGGGGCTAGTGCACTGGGACGACCCAGAGGGAGGGTATGGGGAGGGAGGAGGGAGGAGGGTTCAGGATGGGGAACACATGTATACCTGTGGTGGATTCATTTTGATATTTGGCAAAACTAATACAATTATGTAAAGTTTAAAAATTAAATAAAATTAAAAAAATAAAAATAAAAAAATACAAATAGTGTTCCTATTATTAAGTTGTGAACGCTTGAAGGCATAAAACTCCAGTGACTGTAGCAATTTCATTTAAGTGGACAAAATAATTTTGGGAATGGCTTCCTCATATAATAATTAAAGTTGGAAAAAAGCAACCTCTGAGTGTAACGTAGTGGATTTTGCTGTTAATCTGCACTCTCCTTCCACCTGAATGAACCCAAACAAGAGAAAGCCCTGTTGTCCTATGGTACAAAAGACTTGAAAAAGGAAGAAATTTGCATGTTGAAGGAATATTCAGAAGACCATGTGACTGAGGTTGTTAGTGGAATAGAGTGGACTCAAATGAGAGCAATGGGACCACCTAGCAGTTGGGTTTTAAAGGGATATAGAGGCCTTGGAAAGAAATGTCAGTTCAGTTCAGTTACTCAGTCATGTCCAATTCTTTGCAATCCCGTGGATTGCAGCATACCAGGCTTTCCTGTCCATCACCAACTCACAGAGCTTGCTCAAACTTATGTCCATCGAGTCAGCGATGCCAACCAACCGTCTAATCTTCTGTCGTCCCCTTCTCCTGCTTTCAGTCTTTCCCAGTATCAAGGTCTTTCCCAATGAGTCAGTTCTTCATATCAGGTGGCCAAAGTATTGGGGTTTCAGTTTCACCAAGATATTTTTACATACAGTGGAAACAATTGGCGGGTTTTGAGCAGAGGTTTGGTGTGATCTAACTTGCACTTTTCATACTGTTCATGGGGTACTCAGGGCAAGAATACTGAAGTCGTTTGCCATTCCCTTCTCCAGTGGACCACATTCTGTCAGACCTCTCCACCATGACCCTCCCGTCTTCGGTGGCCCCACACGGCATGGCTTAGTTTCATTGAGTTAGACCAGGCTGTGGTCTGTGTGATCAGATTGGCTAGTTCCTTGATTTCAGTGTGTCTGCCCTCTAATGCTCTCTCACAACACCTACAGTCTTACTTGGGTTTCTCTTACCTTGGATGTGGGGTATGGCTTCATGGCTGCTCCAGCAAAATGCAGTCGCTGCTCCTTACCTTAGACGAGAGGTATCTCCTCACGGCCTCCCCTCCTGACCTTGAACGTGGAGTAGCTCCTTTTGGCCCTCCTGCGCCCACACAGCCACCACTCCTTGGATGTGTGGTAGCTCCTCTCAGCTGCCGCCCCTGACCTCCAAGCCAGGCTTCAGCAGTACGTGAACCGTGACCTTCCAGATGTTCAAGCTGGTTTTAGAAAAGGCAGAGGAACCAGAGATCAAATTGCCAACATACGCTGGATCATCGAAAAAGCAAGAGAGTTACAGAAAAAACGTCTATTTCTGCTTTATTGACTATACCAAAGCCTTTGACTGTGTGGATCACAATAAACTGTGGAAAATTCTGAAAGAGGTGGGAATACCAGACCACCTGACCTGCCTCTTGAGAAACCTGTATACAGGTCAGGAAGCAACAGTTACAACTGGACATCGAACAACAGACTGGTTCCAAATGGGAAAAGGAGTTCGTCAAGGCTGTATATTGTCACCCTGCTTATTTAACTTATATGCAGAGTACATTATGAGAAACGCTGGGCTGGAAGAAGTACAAGCTGGAATCAAGATTGCCAGGAGAAATATCAATAACCTCAGATATGCAGATGACACCACCCTTATGGCAGAAAGTGAAGAGGAGCTAAAAATCCTCTTGATGAAAGTGAAAGTGGAGAGTGAAAAAGTTGGCTTAAAGCTCAACATTCAGAAAACGAAGATCATAGCATCTGGTCCCATCACTTCACGGGAAACAGACGGGGAAACAGTGGAAACAGTGTCAGACTTTATTTTTGTGGGCTCCAAAATCACTGCAGATGGTGACTGCAGCCAT
>NW_011495041.1:8059612-8093617 GCF_000754665.1 Bison bison bison
TCCAGTACTTTGGCCACCTCATGCAAAGTTGACTCATTGGAAAAGACCCTGATGCTGGGAAAGATTGAGGGCAGGAGGAGAAGGGGACGACAGAGGATGAGATGGCTGGATGGCATCACCGACTTGATGGACATGAGTTTGAGTGAACTCCAGGAGTTAGTGATGGACAGGGCAGCCTGGGGTGCTGTGATTCATGGGACTGCAAAGAGTTGGACATGACTGAGAAACTGAACTGAACTGAACTGAACTTGCACTTATGACTTCCCTGGTCACTCAGATGGTAAGGAAAGCACCTGTAGTACAGGAGACATGGGTCCAATCCCTGGGTCAGAAAGATCCCCTGGAGAAGGGAATGGCAACCTACTCCAGTATTCTTGCCCAGAAAATCCCGTGGATAGAGGAGCCTGGTGTGCTACAGTCCATTTGGTCACAAAGAGTCAGACATTACTGAGTGACTAACACTTTCACTGTCACTTTGAACTTGCACTTAAAAATCACTCTGCATGTTTTGAAGATAAGGAATTGGAGGAAATCAAGACTGGGAACAGGGACACGAGTTAGGAGGCTGCCCCAGTAGTTGCAGAGACCAGTGAAAGAGCCTCTAGAAGAATAGTCAACAATGAAAGATGAAAGAACATCACCACTTATGTCAACTATGCTAGCTCATTAACCAAGATATCTCATTTGCTAACTGTGAGAGGCCACAGAGGCCCTAAATTAAATGACAGTATAATAGCAGTTGGGCTTCCCTAGTGGTTCAGACAGTAAAGAATCCACCTGCAATGTAGGAGACCTGGATTTCATCCCTTGGAGAAGGGAATGGCTACCCACTCAAGTATTCTTGCCTGGAGAATTCCATAGACAGAGGAGCCTGGCAGGCTACAGTCCAGGGGAGTATCAGAGAGTCACACATGACTGAGCAACTAACACTTTCACTCTTCATAGTAACAATTGCAGTATTAAAAAAAAACACAAAAAACAAGTTATAAACATCTACTTTGTTATCATGGTAAGAGAAATAGAACAAGGTGAGTTTGCTCATTTCTTATTGTTTCTATTCTTCCCTGAAGTGGGTGAAACACACTTTTGCTTCATACACAGCACAAAGCAAAATTCACCATAAGGAAAACTTTATACACTGGCTTGACTCAACTTCCCTGGACCATTTGTGTGTGTGTGTGTGTGTGTGTGTGTGTGTGTGTGCGCGTGCATGTGTGCTCAGTCATGTCTGACTCTTTGAGAGCCCATGGACTGTATAGCCCACCAGGCTCCTCTGTCCGTGGGATTTTCCAGGCAAAAATACTGGAGTGGGTTGCCATTTCCTACTCCTGGTGATCTTCCCAATCCAGAGATCAAACCTGTGTCTCTTGCATCTTCTGCATTAGCAGGTGGATTCTTTACCACTGTGCCATCAGGGAACAAAGGCAAAAAACACATACACAATAGATTAATGGGTAAGGAATGGGCAGTCCCCAAATTTCCTTGTTTCATTGATTCAGTGAAAATGGGCACCAGTGAGCCTGTTCCCTTTGCATTCACACCACTAGCTGGGCTCCTCTCATTAACCTACTGGTGACTATGTAGGCTTTTGAATGTGATAGTAAAAGGCATTTTCACTGTGTGGTCAGTATTCTTTAAGGATAGAGACATATGCAAGGAATCAGAAAGCTAAAGTTATATTCTTGAGCCTGATTCGGACTTTATAACCTAAACCAAGTATTTGTCACCTTCTATTTTGTTTATACCACCCCCACTCCCAACCAACTTAATTGACCATTAAATCAATTTGGTTCTCTCTGCTAGAACATGATGTACCATGTGTTGAAATTTATATATTATAATTATTTATATAACGTATTACTTTTCAATTACATACCAGACAGTAGTTGGTATATTTGAAGCAGAATTAATCACAACATCTATCCAATCCAAAATCAGAACTATAAATGCGATTAAGTAAAATAGTAAAGCACTGTTATTGTACAAGGATTAAAGTAAAATTTGCTGAAAGAAATATATAATTTCATTTATAATCCATAATATCAACTGCACCGTCCCACAAACCATCAGATTTGCAAAGTTCAGGTTTGATATTTAAAGTATTATAAATTTAAACGAAGTCAAATATATTTCACTATCAAAAATATCAGAATTATCTTAACTCAAGAAAGAAGTTTATCTTATTTTTTATTAACAATTTTTATTATAGATGATTTACAATGTCATGCTAATTTCTGTTGTATAGCAAAGTGACTCAGTTATATACATATATCCACTCCTCGTTTATATTCTTTTCCGTTATGGTTTATCCCAGGACATCGATACAGTTCCCTGTGCTATGCAGTAGGAATTTATTGTTTATCCATTATAAATTCAATAGTTTGCATTTGCTAATCCCAACTCCTAATCCATCCCTCCCCCACCGACTCCCCATTGGCAACCACAGGTCTTTTCTTTATGTCTGTGAGTCTGTTTGTGTTTTGTAGAGAGGTTCAATGGCATCCCACTCCAGTACTCTTGCCTGGAAAATCCCATGGACGGAGGAGCCTGGTGGGCTGCAGTCCATGGGGTCGCTAAGAGTCGGACACGACTGAGCAACTTCACTTTCAGTTTTCACTTTCATGCATTGAAGAAGGAAATGGCAACCCACCCCAGTGTTCTTGCCTGGAGAATCCCAGGGACGGCGGAGCCTGGTGGGCTGCCGTCTATGGGATCGCAGAGTCAGACACGACTGAAGCGACTTAGCATCTTAGCATCACTTGTGCCATATTTTGGATTCTACATATAAGTGGTATCATATGGTATTTGTCTTTCTCTTTCTGACTTACTTCACTTAGTGTGATAGTCTCTAGTAAAGAGTTGCTCTTATTTTCAAATATTTCTTTGTCCTTCATGAATTTTTTAACTCTTTAACTCTTGTGTATTACAGATATAATTCTTCAAGGCAGACCAGGTTCTTTCCCAGGACTAAAAAGGAAGAGCTTGCAGTGTTTAAAGGCCACAGATGAGATCAGGGGAAGGGGAATTTTTGTTAACACCAAACTAAACCATCCTTTTTCCTTAACTCTGATGTATTTTCCTGTGTGGCTGAACAATCTATTACTCAGCATCAGCAAAGCTTTGCCTCAGCAGGAGTTGTCGAGCACTAAATGGTTTATAGATTTGAATGTTGAGGCAATCTGTAAACAGTTTGGAGCATCAGGGTTTGGGAGGGACCCAGATTTGTTAATCTTTTCACTTTGGCTTGCCGAATATATATTTCATTTATAACTCAATGAATTATTTACTCTGGTTGAAATAATCCATTCTTATTAAAACACATCTGCTGATAATTATGAAGTATGTAAGCAATGAAGAAATGTATTTTCAAACCAGTAAATAGAAATTCATCAGTTTTGGTAATAGCCGAGTTGAGACTACATCTGCTCCCTAATTTTATCTATGTTTAAAATACTCAAAATACACCTGACTATCTTGAGGCATATTAATGTACAACATAAAGGGTCTCTTAATAATCATGTTTAATTCACCATTCTTATTAAAATCTAATCAAAACTCCTCAAAAGAGAACATTCTGAATTTAGTGAATAGGCTTCTACAACCATTGAACTCTCATTATTACTAATGGGATAAACTCAAAATATTTGGGGAATATCAAGTGATTTAAATCTACATCTAGACACCAATCATATGTTAAGCAGAAAATTTCTTTAGAAGGAAAAAATTACAAAATACATATTTTTTTGTGGAAGAGCTCTAATAATCTCTTACACAAAACTTATTTCAGTATTTATATATATTTTTCCCATTGGATGTAATTTTTTAAGCTTCAAGAATATAGCAATTACACATTGGAGTAATATCAGGCAGAAGACAGCTATATTTCCCTAGTGGTTAAAAGAAAAAAAATTAAGTGACTCATATTTTTTTCCAAATATATGCTGATGCTGATATTGGTCAAAAATAAAACACCTCAGCATAATTCAGTAGTTCTTTTTGTATCCCCACGGAGCCTTCACTCATTAACACATTCAGCAAATATTGAGTTTATAGTGTACCTAGCACTGTGTGGGGGTTCCCCAGGTGACTCAGTGGTAAAGAATCCTCCTGACAGTGCAGGAGAAGAAGCTTCAATCAGTGGGTCAGGAAGGTCCCCTGAAGAAGGAAATGGCAACCCAATCCAGCATCCTTGCCTGGGACATCCTAGGGACAGAGGAGCCTGCCAGGCTACAGTCCATGGAGTCGCAAGAGTCAGACGTGACTAAGCAACTAAACAGCAACAGCAAGCACTGTGTGGGAAACTGGCCACAAAACTGAGCAAACCAGTGAAGGTCCTGTCTGCTGTAGCTGACAGCCTAGTGGGTATTTTCGTTACCAATCATCTCTGGATGTTCCTGGGACTATGGCCACGAAGCTTACAGTGTGGCGGTTACTGCAGTTGTAGCATTTACCGGATTATTCGGCTGCTCGGTGGGTATGACTGTGTCCCCTCAAGGGTACATCTTGCTTTCCTCAGCCTTGCTTCTCCAGCTCAAAGTGCAGAAGAACTTAGTGTGGGGTGGGAGATGGGAGGTAGGCTCAAGAGGGAAGGGACATATGTATTCCTATGGCTTGTTCATGTTGATGTATGGCAGAAACCAATACAATATTGTAAAGCAATTATCCTCCAATTAAAAATAAACTTAAATTTTTTAAAAAAGAGGACTTAGTGTGGAGCAGTGAATCCCGCTGTGATCACCACCATGTCGGCTTTGCTCAGCAGGGATCGGCACGTCCCAGTTCTCACTTGTTGATACCCTCCGCGCCTTCTGCTCACACATCAGTTAGAGCCTGCTTGACTGTGTTGGAATCATTGGTTCATATCAGTGTTTGGTTCTTCAGGAGAGGTGAGATCACACACCCCTCGAATTGTGTATCAGAAAACCAGGGGTGCTGTATCGTGAGAAGTTTCTGTTAGTTGAGTGGAGCTGAATCAAGTTGAGTTTTTGAAAGAAGCCCGATTTCTAAAAGCTAGAAAATCTACATGACATATGTACACACTGATATAGATGCTTTTCTCCTCCCACTCCCTATCTATGAATGCCTCTGGGCCATAGAGTTTTATTCAACTCTGCTGTCCCCCAGACCTGGCCCATCTGGAAGCTCTGTGCCTGTACCTGTCCTCTCTGCCTCCGATCTGCCCTTACTTCATCCCAGTTACAAAGGTTCGCGGGGACTTGGCAGGAACCCCGACACTGCTGTCCAGGTACATTGACTCTACTTACAGTAGTTATCATAATGGCTCCTTCAACACATCCCCCAAAATCTCTATTCAGCAGCAATTTCTTCTAATGTCTGAGATGAGCACAGCATCCTTCTTGCTATTCTGATGTATTATTCCAGGACAACATCAAGTTTTACGGGCATGAAGTACCCTTAATATCTAGCATATAGTATTCAGTTATTTCTCCCTTTCCCTTGGGGAAAAAAAGATGAAATGATGGTGTTTTCAAGTAAGTCACACTACCACGTGTGTGCATCTTTGCAGAATAACAGATTTCACATCATTACATCAGACTGAGCATACAATGCTTGGGAAGTTCTCAAATAAAATATCTGATGAAAAAAATTTGCATTAACTTTTTTTTTAATGTAACACTTAACAAGAAAGAGGCTAGAAAATCTAGCAGAAGTAACATGATGGAGTTATGATTTAGTGTCATCAGGGCAATCTTTGCAACATAAGATCCCAAAGTGATAGATGGTTTGAAATTTGTAACAGATGTCTAGTTTTTTTTTTTTAATATTCCCCATCTATCCTTCAAAAACTTGTACAATGAGGGTTCCCAAAGCTTACATTTCATAAGGCAAGAGTTGAAACTACGCAAATAAGTGGCTGAGGTCACCACGGGGCTCTCTTCATTTTTTTTAATTTATTTATTTTAATTGAATTAATGTTTTGCAATATTGCTGTAAGTAAAGTTGAAGGTAGCAGTAAAACAACCTTTGACTTGTTTTCAGGTCTTTTTTCATGTTGAACTGTTTGCATAATTGCCTATTTAAAAATAATTTAAAAATAAGCCTGGCTCAGGGAAAAAAGTCATCCTTAATCTGAGTGAGCAATTTTCCGTATTTTAGATTTGGTTGTCCAAATTCCAAGAAGCTTCTAGATCAGGGACAGAATTATGGATTGTGCTCTCACAATATTTTCCCCATGTGTCCTATTTCTTGGTTTCATTTATTATTCCAATTATTTAACAAAGCCATAAGTATCAACTAATTTTATATGCATCTAGAGATGCAAGATGAATAGGATATATACTACCTCATGGAACTTAGAATCTAGTAGAGGAACTAGAAAATGGGCAAGAAATTATAAGATGTTGAAAAATGCCATAGCACTGTAAGTTCAGTTCTTTTTTAAAAAAATTATTCTTAGTTGGAGGATAATTGCTTTACAATATTGTGCTGTTTTCTGCTATACATCAGCGTGAACCAGCCATAGGTATATATATATATATGTCCCCTTCTTCTTGAACCTCCCTCCGATCTCCTACCCCATCCCACCCCTCTAGGTTGTTCCAGAGCACTGGGCTGAGTTCCCTGTCTCACACAACAGCTTCCTGCTGGCTATCTGTTTTACATACGGTCATGTATGGGTTTCATTGCTACTCTCTCAATTCCCCCAGCCTCCCACTCCCACACTGCAGTCACAACTCTATTCTCTGTGTGTGTCTTGATTGCTGCCTTGAAAATCAGTTCATCAGCACCATCTAAGTTCAGTTCTTAATTCAGAAAAGCAAATCAGATTTCTTTAACAAGTTTTTGTTTTAACTACTTTAATTGACTAGGCTATTTTCTCCTAGGAATAAAATATCGCATTAATTCTTCAAAAACACATTGATCAGTGCATTACAAATGAGGACTGAGAAATTTAAGGACATTTAAAAAAATCACTTTATAAGTGTGTTGTGGGGACTGGAGATTGAGGGGAGCAATGGTCAAAAGGAACTCTCTGGAGAACTCCTGAGAGGGCTGCAGTTATGAAAAACTGTAAAGGCTTCTCTAATAGGTTTCCAACCCCTAAGGACCAGGCAGATCACCTGAATTACTCAGCTCTCTTTTCTTCTATTTTAATGCAAGAGAATGCAGGGTGAGCACATTTCTGAAGGAACAATGGAGATTAGTTACTCCTCACCCTCCCCAGAAATTTTCCTTCTAGCCAAGTAAGTTTCTAGCTAAAGGGAGAAACTTGCAAATAGTTTTCCAAAAGCTGTTTGTGACAAATGATAGCTATATTAACCTGGTGCATAGGTGTGCTGAAATAAAGAATTATTGCATCTACATTGCATTGGATTCTGATATCATTCACTGTAGGCAACTCTGGGCTGCCTGCTTTGAAAGGTTTGTGGGCAAACTGTATCAGGAGAGGACTTTTTTTTTTTCCTGATTAAGTCTATAGCTAGATCATGATTAACTGCTATTGTGGCTGCTTCTTTTCCAAAGTATAGCAAAAGAATGAGCTAAAGTGTGTCTCAAGCTATAGGAGACATATTGAAAGTAACACTTCACTACCGAAAATACAGCACTGATCATAAGAATCCATCAGGCAGTGAATCATTTGCCTAAAAGAATCTTTCAGCTCATGCCTATTTACTCCCAGCAGCATCTATAATAATACGCAGTCTAGCACACCCACAGACTTTTGAAAATCCTTACTCTCAGCATCCCTGTGATTATATATAAATTAATTGATGGAATTGCTTTGTTATAAGCTGTCAGTCTCTATAAAATACAGTGTATCTGATCAATATTAGATTTCTATTGACAGATGACTCTATGATAGTGTATCCTTCTATTTCTAAACCAGGAATTTCCAAAGTTATTTCAACAGCTTCAAAGTCATTGAGAAGTCTGTTGCAAGGTTAAGCACATCTCTGCTAAATGTTGTGTACTTTTTTCTATACTGAGATGCTTAAATGCACCAGAAATGTCTATATAGGACCTATATGCTTGTATGATACTATCGTATTTTGGTCCAATTTAAGGGCCTATATACAGCCTATATATATTTGAAAGATTATATATATCTTTGCTGCTGCTGCTACTGCTGCTAAGTCGCTTCAGTCGCGTCTGACTCTGTGCAACCCCATAAACGGCAGCCCACCAGGCTCCCCCGTCCCTGGGATTCTACAGGCAAGAACACTGGAGTAGGTTGCCATTTCCTTCTCCAATGCATGAAAGTGAAAACTGAAAGTGAAGTTGCTCAGTCGTGTCCGACTCTAGCGACCTCATGGACTGCAGCCTACCAGGCTCCTCAGTCCATGGGATTTTCCAGGCAAAAGTACTGGAGTGGGGTGCCATATATATCTTTAAGAGCCTATATATATATATATTTTTTTTTTGGTCCAATTTAAGAGCCTATATATATTTGAAAGATATATATATTTCAGTCCATTTGAAAGATTTTCAGTTACTCTAGGTAATCTTCAGGTGTCAAAATGGGATTTTTGCACCATCTAAAATAATCATTCAAACTTTTTTCCTCTCAATAATAGATATAAGTAAAAAGAATATGGCCTGACAAATAAGTGAAAACAGAAAAGGGACACATTAATAATTTGGCTTTGTGTGTGTGCATGTGTGTATGGACTGGGATATTAATTCTTGTAAACCAGGAAGGAAAAACCCTATCCTTTTGAGACAGTCTGGGGGCAGAATGGGAAATACACATTCTTCCCGCAGTGAGATCTTGCGTGACTGTGGCTCTTGGCTTGGTCTGGGGTTACCAATGTGAAACATCGGCAGAGCTATATGAAGTAAACCCCAGAGGCAGTGTTTCAGCCTCCTAAGCTATAAATAAGCTGGTCTGAGTCAGCCCATGGTTTCTGTGGGCATTTCCCAGCCTCTTTCCTGAGCACTTCACTTCTAACCATGCTGAAAGCTCATCTGATTAAAGCTACATATAGGTTATCATATAATTGCAGTTGGAAACAACTGAATGTTTATTTTCATCTATAAAAGGAACTCTATAGGGGAAACTTCTAGTCTGGTCTTTAAAGGTATACTTCAGTCATCAACGGTGTATGATGACATACACCAAGGATGGTGTCCACCTTAACAGGGTCTTCTCTAGTGGCTCAGACTGTAAAGAATCTGCCTGCAGCGCAGGGGACCAGGGTTCAATCCCTGGGTTGGAAAGATCCCCTGGAGAGGGGAATGACTACCCACCCCAGTATTCTTGCCTGGAGAATTCCATGGACAGAGGAGCCTGGTGGGCTACATCCATGGGGTCTGAAAGGGTCAGATGAGACAACTGATTGACTAACATGTTCACTTCACCTAACAGTAACTCAAAAATTATTCATTATTAAAGAAACAAAGCTTCAGCTTAAAGTGTCTTATATTTTGAACAAAAAATATTTTAAAATGTATCATGTTAATATAAAACATCTTCATTTATTTACCTTGTCTTTAGAAATCAGAACATTGGAAGTATAAAAGAAATGAAAACTTTTAAAGCTACAAAATAAGGCAAAAATATTCCTCTTTTGCTATACACACACACAAACACACACACATATGTAACTAGGCAATTTACAAAAATAATTTAAAATGACTGATTTTTACTCTAAAGGATTATACAGGAATCCCAAATCAAAATATAGAAAATTGTGATTAAATTGCCTGTTTCATATCTAGATTGCATGGAATTTAAAATTAGTCATTCAGCATTATTCAGACAAATTTTGCGATGATTTTTCTCATAACACATGATTTGTATACAATACATACCCCATAGTTCTATTTCTTTTTAAAACCCATATATTCCATTTATTCACAAAATATCTAAAATTAACTACCAAGGAAGACTCTTTCTGTAATATCTTTAATTCCTTTTTTAATTCCTGAAAAACAAAGATGATGGAAGGAAAAATAACTGAACCAAATCATATAGCAAAACTAACTGCGTCTCTCTTGAAGGCACCACCTCTAAATAAACACTTATGCCGCCAGGATGGGAATTTTCAGGCCATCTTTTATGCATGAGTAAAAGTGTTCAGTGCACTAAGCTCAAAAAAGAAAAACTGAGGATTTATATGAATATATAACAGCTTAAAATACAGAATAGAGATCTGGGGAAGAGAAAAAAAGTCCAGTGAAAGAGGCGTTAAGATTACCCTTGGCAGTAAAAAACACATTATCATGAAAAAGAGTGAATGAACTCTCCGTGCTTCATGTCACACTTCCTTCTCTGTCCGCTGGTGCCTGTATCTATGGCATGTGGACACAGTAAACTACATTTACTACCTCTGGAAGAGCAAAAGGCACAAGAACTTGATTCTTCATCCATCAGACCCAGAAGTGACTGAATATTTGGAGACAGGAAAGATCTTTTCTGAGGAGTAAATGAAAGCAAGATTTCTGGTGCTATCATGAAGAGAAGATTAGAAATGAGGCAAGAGAACTTTATTTCTTCCAAAGGCAGAGAAACTAGAGCTACAGCCAACCTCTTTCAAGTAATGAGTTTCACGGCCCCCAAGGAATGGCTTTTCAAGGTCAGAGATGAGTTAGGATTACTGCAACTGAGAGTTTCAAGTTCTTAGCATCAGATTTTCTCAATCTTGAATCTACACACAGAGATCATTCATTCCACCACCCAGAAATGGGATGGATTATAAATCAGTTGAAGCCAGGCAAACTTTGAAACACTGAGTATTAGAACTGAAAGGAAACATGAAGACCATTGAATGCCACCATCTTTACCTTACAGGTGAGACCAGAGACCAAGATGCACGGTGACGTGTTCTGCACTTGAAAGTCCTGGTATGGCCAGTGAAAGTGTTGAGGCCACTGAGACAGGAACCCTAAGTGAAATAATGGGATTATTTTGGTTGTTTATCCAAATACACAGGAGGTATAACCACACCTTAAATTCCAGTGGAATGGGACAAAACGGTAACATTGTACTAGAAGAGACAGATGTTCCTATGTATATCTTCTGAATAATATTCATGCATAAGGGTAGAAACACCCTTTATTGAGACCAGTCCTCTTGAATTTCCAAAGGACTCCCTACCACATACTTCAATTTGAAGAGCACTGACTGTCCCAAATTGTCCCCCCAAATGTCTGCCTCACCAGTTAGCCAGGTGACTCTAATATCAAGCCTCAGATCCACTCATTTATATTGATAAATACCTGAAGAATATCTATGTTAATATGCAATTACATTATCCCAAAATGTTGTGGATGATCTGATTAGCCCTCAATACGATACTAGCTTGGATTCATTTATAAGTTTAGCATACTATCCACCAGCAGAATTAACCAAACTAAGGGAATGCTTCTTGGACAGAAGTTTTGACAAAAAGGAGTTGGGAAAGGTCATAAACACAGGACATGCCATGCCTGAGGTGAATACTGGGTAATTCCAGGTCAGAGTCCAAGGCCCCATGGAGCCATCAAACAGCCCTCTGACTTCATATTTTACTTTCTGAGGCTCACTGTCATCTGGAGCTTGAGATCAGCATATTGCAACTCAAAGTGTTTGTAAAACGATTTAATAGAACCACGAGCAACAAATCCAGAGCCACAAGGTAACTCATAAAAACTTCAAGACATCCTTCATTAATGTATCTTCTGTCTATGAGGTCACAAGTGAAATGAAGTATTAGTCGCTCAGTCATGTCCAACTCTTTGTGACACCATGGACTGTAGCCTGCCAGGCTCCTCTGTCCATGGAATTCTCCAGGCAAGAATACTGCAGTGGGTAGCCATTCCCTTCTCCAGAAGATCTTCCCAACCCAGGGACTGAACCTGGGTCTCCTGCATTGCAGGCATATTTTTTACCCTCTGAGCCTCCAGGGAAGCCCATGAGGTCATAACCTGATGGTAAGAAGAACTCAGGGCAAAAACAAAATCAAAATTCCCTCCTGAATTTCACCAACTTGGCCCAACATGGTTTACATGCGAGTTAACCCTGGAAAGACAACTATGATTTATCAAAGTTAAAAGCAAGTGAGTGAAGACTTCACGTCACTTCAGTAAGTGAAGACTACTTTCTAATAAATATGTAAAATATTACCCTTAGGTAAAACAATTCCTCTTCCCAAAGAAGTTCCAAAAGAAGAAGTTTTTAAAATATCCAGAGGTATAAAACTGTGCTATCCTTAGAATTTCCTTATTTAAAACTTCTTTAGGACTTCTTTGGTAGTCCAGTGGTTAAGGCTCCACCCTTCTACTGCAAGGGGCATGGGTTCGATCCCTGGTTAGGAAACTAAGAGCTCATATGCCACACAGTGTGGCAAAAATTTAATTAATTAATTAAAAATGCTTCTCTGTTGTCGATCCTAGGATCTTTGAGAAAGCTCCCAACCTGCTCTCTGGGCTTTGACATCTCCTTTCCCAGAATTATTAATCATCCCCAAATTGCAGTAGAATAGTGAACACCAGTGGCATTTTCCCAAAAACAGAGCTGAAAAGAAGAAGCACAAAAAAAGTCAATGACTTGAGATCTAGAATCTAGAAGAGGTATGCAGGGATACATGATTACAAAGAAAAAGCCCAATTTGACTCTTTAGTAACGTAAAGTTCAAACACCCGGATTTTCTGAAAATTAAGAGTGTCATTTATCTCATGTACTGTCAACATCGTGTTGTTCAACAGAGTCACACAAACGAACCAACTGATAATTAGGATTCAAGAAGTAGTCTATTTGTGAGGAGGTTCATAGCAGATCATGCTCAGTTCATACAGGTTCGAGTCTTTTTGCTCTCAATCCCAGAAATAAAAGTTTCATTACAGGAAAAATATGCACAAATTTTGACAGACATAATTACTCATATGGGCTCACTGGTGGCTCAGTGGTAAAGAATCCGCCTGCAATGCAGGAGACACAGGTTCGATCCCTGAGTTGGGAAGATTCCCTGGAGAAGGAGAAGGCAATCCACTCCAGTATTCTTGCTTGGGAAATCCCATGGATGGAGAAGCCTGGCGGGTTAATGCCATGGGGTTGCAAAGAGTCAGACGAGACTTAGAGACTAAACAGCCACAGCAGCAACAATTACTCATATTACAGAGTTTCAACAAAATGAATTCTAGAACAATTTGTTCAAACTTTGAGACAGGAAGATGGCTCTAGAGGTAAGTAGATTACTGTTAAGTAAATGGACAGGTACCAGTACTTTGCCAATTATTATTCCATTTCATTACATCTAAATAGCATCCCATCCCTTACAATTGTATTTTTGAACATTGATTAAGAGTAAATATGCTCAGCTCCACCCTCATGCTGATACTATTTAGTTCAGTCAATCCGTCATGTCTGACTCTTTGTAACCCCCATGGACTGCAGCACAACAGGCCTCCCTGTCCATCACCAACTCCTGGAGATTGCTCAGACTAGTGTCCATCGAGTCGGTGATGCCATCCAACCATCTCATCCTCTGTCGCCCCCTTCTCCTCCTATCCTCAATCTTTCCCAGCATCAGGATCTTTTCCAATGAGTCAGTTCTTCGCATCAGATGGCCAAAGTATTGGAGTTTCAGCTTTAGCTGCTACTATTAAGAGCTGTTAATGTTAACTCTCAGTTGGTTTATAAATGTTATCTTACACTTGAGAATCTTAAAATTTCAACTTGGTAACTGGTGTTATCTACTCTCCTGCCTCAGTCTCCCAAACCATATTTTTACACATTGTTTTTAAAGAGTTTGCGTTTAGGTTCTTCTGAAAGTTCAGTCCAGAAACAACTTGTGCATAATTTGAGAATCTAAAAGAGAAAAAACATATATGTACTGAAGTAATTCCTTTTAAAATGGTACCTTCTACTTAATAAATTATCCTTACAGAGGTTTGAAATTAAATTTAATCTATAATCCTTAAGAAATATTTCACTCTATAAGAAATGCAATTATAATTGCAATATTTGGGCATTCATTTAAATTCACAATTGGTCCTACTCTCCTCCTTTGCAGTTTGACTTCTTTTAAGGGAAAAAAAAAACATTTTTTATCTTTCTCTTATGGGAAATGGGATTATTCATTTTATTTATTTATGAATTCATATTCTGGGCCTTTCCCTCCATAGGGTAGACAATCTTTTACAAGTAATATTCTCAAATTTTAATCAACTATAACTTCTGACAATACTCTGAGGAACTTTGTATCTAATTTTTTATTCAGCCTTACACTTTTCCTATTCTATGCAACATGGGGAGATGTTGAAAAATGGAAATAGGAAAGTTGAAGGATTTCATTCTGTTCCCTTAAGCCTATAAGACAGAGTAGAGCAACAAATCTTAGATGTACTCAAACCATGGAACAAAGATGGGGAGGCAGATCAGAAGAAAGTTAGGAAAGACTATTCAAAAGAGAAAAATCTGACTACAAGTAGTTAATGATGCCATATACCAACACTTACTAGAGTTCCTTTTGACCAGCACATCCTGTCTGGAATTCACCACAAAAACACATCACAAGGCATACTAAAATCTAAAAACACAGTTCGAAGAGACTGAACAAGCATCAGAACCAGGCTCACAAATGGCCGAGATTAACATAACAGGAATTTAAAATGATTATGATTAACGTGCTAGGAGCTCTCATGATCCAAGTAGGCAACATGCAGGAACAATTGGGTAACATGGGTATAATTGGGTAAGCAGCATGCACGCTCAGTCACTCAGCCGTGTCCAACTCTTTGATACCCTTTAGGCTTTAGCCTGCAAGGTTCCTCTGTCCTTGGAGTATTTCAAACAAGAATACTGGAGTGGATTGCCATTCCCTTCTCCAGGGAATCTTCTCGATGCAGGGATCGAACTCACATCTCTTACGTCTCCTGCATTGGCAGGTGGATTCTTTCCCACTGAGCCACCTGGGAAGCCCCCAATGTAAGCAGAGAGATGGGAAATTCTAAAAAAGAATCAGAAGGCTGTGCTAGAGATCAGAAACACTGTTGCAGAAAGACAGGTGTAAGGCAAAGAGAATGCACAGGATCCTCCTTCCCTCTGGACGCCCCCTGTTCCTCAAAACCTTTGCAAGTTTGGTTTAGAAGAAGCATCAGTTAGGGCTGTGGAAGAAACGATTCACAACAATCATACTAAGTGAAGTCTGGTCCTTTTGACCAGGACAGCAAGCTCTGCATCTGCGCTCCTGTTATCCCCACAGCCCCCACCTTGTGCCTTCATTAGGCTCTGCTACCTGGATAATTGATGGGAGGGAGGCACTGAGGAAAAGAGCTCTGCTTGGTGAAGCATTTCATAACTGCTGCTTGCACACCGTCCAGGCGAATTACACCATCAATTGTGGGAGCTCCTACTTATTACCGCTAATTGCTGCCGAGAGCATGATGCTGACCAGTGCAGAGCAGCTACTGAAACAAGGAGGGGAAGGCCAGGAGCGTCTAATGGTTTATGGAGACCATCAGGAAATTCTGTGAAGGGAATCAATTTCCCTGTAACTATCAGCCTGATAATAGCAAAAGGCACTCTGGTTTTTATAGTAAGTAAAGGCCTCCTGAGGACGAATCATTAATTCCTTACAGAAACTTGCCCTCTACAGTTGGTTATTTATTGTATGCTACTGCTTGTCCTCACACATGCTCCTCGACTCACAAATGAATTTTCCAAAGCTGCATCGCTGTAAGGAATCCCAGTGACTTAAAGATATTGCTTGTTGTTCAATTGCTAAGTCGCGTCCAACTCTTAGTGACCCCATGGACTGCAGCACACCAGGCCTCCCTGTCCTTCACCATCTCCCAGAGTTTGCTCAAACTCATGTCCATCGAGTCAGTAATGCCATCCAACCATCTCATCCTCTGTTTCCTCCTTCTTCTATCCTCAATCTTTCCCAGCATCAAGGTCTTTTCCAGTGAGACTGTTCTTGACATCAGGTGGCCAAAGTATTGGAGCTTCAGCTTCAGCAACAGTCCTTACAATGAATATTCAGGGTTGATTTCCTTTAGGACTGACTTGTTTGATTTCCTTGCTGTTCAAGGGACTCTCAAGAGTCTTCTCCAACATCACAGTTCGAAAGCATCAATTCTTCAGTACTCAGCCTTGTTTATAGTTCAACTCTTACATCCATACATGACTACTGGAAAAACCATAGCTTTGACTATATGAACTTTTGTCAGCAAAGTGATGTCTCTGCTTTTTAATAAGCTGTCTTAATTCCTCACTTATTTATATTAATAGTAAAAGGTCCTGCAAGCATGTTCACAGGAGGCCCAAGGCAGGCTTTTGTCCTCTTTTCTGATTGTTTTTGTTGTTTTTTCTCTTTGAAGTGGGCATTACATTTTTGCTTGAGTTTTATCATTAAAGGGGTTCATGAAACTAGAAAATGAATTCTGTGAGCAGTGACATTGCTTTCTTCATTGGGATTTCTGGGAAACAGGAAAGAGTTTTCATGTACTAAGTTAGAAGTTGCCTGTTTGTGTAACGTTTTCTGTAATGTAATGGCCCTGGGTAGTTTAGAAACAGGGACTCTGTTGAGAATCTTCTGAAAGCACCAGGATATCTCTTGAGACAAAAATGCACCAAGGCACATGTACACAAGTTTGTGAGCCATGTCAAGGGTAAACTTACCCCTTACTACAATCAGTGGGTTTCCTAGCAGTTCAGGGACCTCAGGGAAACACCTCCTCCTGTAAAGGGCAAGTCTGGTGCTCCCTTATTTATAGGTGGTGTCTTCCGTGCTCATCCATCTGTGCACATGTGCACGCTCAGTCCCATCAGTCATTTCCAATTCTTTGTGACGCCATGGACTGTAACCACCAGGCCCTCTATCCTTGGGATTCTCCAGGCAAGAATACTTGAGTTGCCATGCCCTCCTCCAGGGAATTTTCCCGACATAGGGACCTAGGGATCGAACCTGTATCTCCTGCAACTCCTGCACTGCAGGCGGATTCTTTATCTCTGAGCTACCAGGGAAGCCTGCTCATCCATCTAATGGTGAGAAATTCATTTCCAGCACTCCCAAGGGAAGTGGCAATATTTCACAAGGCACTCAACCCATGGATTCCTTCCTCTGGTGGTCATGAAGACGGATATGATTAATTTGTCTTGTAAGCTGATACAGCTATCTGCTCCAAGTTTCTCCCCTTAATTTCTCAGAGCATTTCCACCCCATTGGATCATCATCTCTCCAGTCCCAGCAACACTATCTGCAAACTAGCTCAGGGAAAGACCCAGCTCTGACTTCCTTCTTCTCTTCCTCCCGTGAACCTGTCTCTAGTGCATCCTTTCAGGTCTCTTTCTTATGACTCAGATTCTCCCAGTGACACACACGACAAGGGCCAACCTGCCCCGTGTCCAAGCCAGGTTCCAGGAATCCAGGAACCAGCTGTGACCTTGGCGTCCTGGAAACCAGAGGTTCACCACACAAGAGGGAGCAATCTGCCCTTCACCGGGTCCTTGCAAAAAGTACTCTTTGTCTTCTCTGCTAGGATGTTGAAGGTAAAAATAAAGTCGAATAAAACACACCAACCAACAGCCACATTGTGGCCACTATATATAGAAAATCCCAACTTTGACTCCAAGAAGTAGAATATGCCCAGAGGGATGGAGACATTCTTTTCCTTCCAACTGTTAGAAGAAGCATAAATTTGGATCCCTTTAGCTCCTTCACATCTTTGGAGACAGCTTAGAACAAAGGGACCTAGTTCTCCTTGAACTCCTTAGGCATCCTTGTTTTCCTTTATGAGACAGTGAGCTGAAAGTCTGGCTTGGTTGCAGGTATGCAGGCAGATATTATATAAAAAGCCCACCCCCCCCTAAAAAAAAACCAAAACTATTTTTCACAATATGAGCAAAACTTACAAATCTGAGCATAATTTTATGTTTGCATGTGTATATATTCAATCGCTTCAGTCATGTCTGACTCTCTGCAACCCTCTGGACTGTAGTCCCTCCAAGCTCCTCTGTCCTTGGGGATTCTCCAGGCAAGAATACTGGAGTGGGTTGCCATTTCCTCCTCTAGGAGAGTGGGTATCAAACCCATGTCTCTTGCATTGCAGGCAGATTCTTTACCCACCGTGACACCTGGGAAGCCCAGTTTTACATTTAGTCCTTGTGAAAAGACATAAGAATATCAGCCAAGGGGGAGGTGAGGGAAGCCTACAGCTCACAGGGAGAAATTTCTTCTGGCCACTATAGGTTCTGGGGCTGGAGCAGGGGGGGCAGGGAAGAGGAGAGGGCACGAGGTGAGACTTTATCATCTTCCCTCCCCCAACGCCTCTGAACTGAATCACAAAAGAGAGATTGAAAGAGATACTTTGAGGGTGGGTATAGACCCTGGGTAAGATATTTATTACACTCAGGACAGAGCCTGGAAGATCCCTTGCCTCCCCAGAGGCACATGGCCATAGCATCCAACATGGCAGTCCTTGGTCAGCCGTGGAGCCAAAGGCAGTTAACCTGAGACAGATGTGATGTGAGTCAGCACAGAACAGCAGGGCCCTGACTGAGAGGGTGAAGCCAACTAGGAATGATAACAGCTCTGGGCGCTCTGGCAGCCCACTCCCCATCATCCTCCACCCATCCATCATATTGTATATGTTCTTCCTTCTGCAACCAGATGCACTGTGGGAAGAGTAGAGACAGGAAAACACCTGAAAGAACCGAATGCATGTGTGATGCTTAGTCACTCAGTTGTGTCTGTCTCTTTGCGACCCTTTGGCCTTTTGCCCACCAGGATCTTCAGTCCCTGGGATTTTTCAGGCAAGAATATTGGAGTGGGTTGCCATTTCCTTCTCCAGGGGATCTTCCCCACCCAGAGATTGAATCCATGTCTCTTGTGTCTCTTGCATTGCAGGCAAATTCTTTACCTGCTGAGCAATTGGGGAAGCCCTTGAAGAACTGAGTAAAGAATCCAAAATAATTAACTTTTAAAACAAGAGAAATTGCAATCGCTGTGACAGTTAACCTGTGTAGTAGGTAGGATCAGACATTTTCAGCAAGAATGGAAGTTGAGAACGAGATTAGTCACAAAAAATGAAGTTACATATTTGTATGTAATTTGTACAAATAAGTTTATTTTGTGTGCAATTTGCTTGCAATGTTAAAAACAGAAGACAGATATAGCTGTGTGGAGTAACTTGGGATAAATGGTACATATATGCAAATATATGCAAATGTACCCAATACTTCCGCTCACAAAAACCCTTTCAATAGATTTCCACCGGTAACACCAATATAGAAATTTGGCTCAATGATTAAAATTCTTATATTACCATATAATACCACCACACCCATTTGGTATAACTCTTTACAAGATACCCAGTTAGTTTGAAAGTATCCATGAATTTTCATTTCCTGAATTGAATGACTGGTGCTAAATATCTAGGTGCCATGTTAACCACTGATAATACTCCAAAGGATTACATGCGACACTGAGGAATACTCAGAATTATTGAACCCATGTGAGCACTAGGATTCCTTTGCACCAGATACACAGCTCTCCATTGTGCAAGTTGTAGGTATAATTTTTGAAGAAGAAAAAACTTGGAAACACAGTGTGATAAAATCAGTCTGTTAAGAAATCTGAAAAGCATACAAATTGACTTGCTAATATGTGAAGCTGAACTGAAAGCATCTCTAAAAGAGATGAAAACTAAAAGTTTTCAGCAGGAGGTTCACTAATTATTAATTTAACAGCCGTTCAATATTATAAACACACATGCACTTAAACCTCCCCTCTCAAAATAGGTCCAAGTCTGCCAGAAAAATTTTCAGCACTTCAGTTGCTCTATTCCCCCATAGCATGTGTTAAAGCATGACTCTACTTAAATATCAGGTTCTATTTTTGAATCTCTCAAAAGATTTAAGCAATGTTGTCTAGTGGTTCATCCATTAATGGATACTCCAACAGCAGCAGAAGACAGTTAACCTGTGTTTGCCTGTGAAATCCCACCTGGTTGCGACTGTTCAGATCTGTTCTTTGATGTTAACTGGTTATGTCATGTTGCTTCTCTTCAGAGAGTTGTCAGAGCTTGGGGGTGGATCACTTCAAACCCCTCATATCTATGTCATTTTGTTGGCACAGTACCTCAGCATTCAACCTAGGATGTGTACCAGTCACTTGCTGCTGCTGCTGCTAAGTCGCTTCAGTTGTGTCCAACTCTGTGCGACCCCATAGACGGCAGCCCACCAGGCTCCCCCATCCCTGGGATTCTCCAGGCAAGAACACTGGAGTGGGTTGCCATTTCCTTCTCCAATGCATGAAAGTGAAAAGTGAAAATGAAGTTGCTCAGTCTCAGTTGGACATGCTCAGTCGTGTCCAACTCCTAGCGACCCCATGGACTACAGCCTACCAGGCTCCTCCATCCATGGGATTTGCCAGGCAAGAGTACTGGAGTGGGGTGCCATTGCCTTCTCCAGTCACGTAAGATGCTTCATAAGGCCACATTCACTGGCCAGAAATTCTCATCACATATTTACACACATGAATGCCGAAGAATTGAGGCTTTCAACTTGTGGTGTTGGAGAAGACTCTTGAGAGTCCCTTGGACTGCAAGGAAATCAAACCAGTCAATCCTAAAGGAAATCAACCCTGAATATTCATTGGAAGGACTGACCATACTTTGGCCACCTGATGCAAAGAGTCCATTCATTGGAAAAGACCCTGATGCTGGGAAAAATTGAGGGCAGGAGGAGAAAGGGGTAACAGAGGATGAGATGGTTGGATAGCATTATCAGCTCAATGGACATGAATCTGAGCAAACTTTGAGAGATCGTGAAGGACAAAGGAGCCTGTCCTGCTGCAAACCATGAGGTCTCAGAGTCAGACACAACTTAGCAACTGAACAGCAACATAATTTAGGAAAAAATCATAATGTGAGCAATTTCTTGGAAAACTTACATTGTTACTTTCAGACATTCCATACTAAAGGAAAAAGAAAACTTTCTTTATAACCAATCAGTGCTATTATTGACAAATTTGTCTAATAACATTATTCCCAAAACTTTCTCGATCAAGACCAAAAAGAATTTGTTTGGGTTACCATGTAACATGAACAAAATTAACACAGTGCTGACTAAAACTTTCTAATATTAACTTAAAATAAAAAGTTAATTCTTTTTTAGAACTTTTTCCTAATTATTGAGAATAGCCTGAGGTTTGTTCTTTCCATGAAATATTAATATTTTGCATTGACTTTTTCCCTCATTTTGGAATGACTAATAAGTACTCTATATTTTTCAAATAGTTAACTCTGAAACCTCTCTTTTGAGTTCAAAAATCAACGGCTTTTAAAACCCAGTGGGCACTACAAAAAGAGACACAAGACACTCAACAGCTGCAATCAGGTTAAATTTGAGGGTGTATCATTATATAGGTGTATGATTGCATAATAACAATACACAGAGAGTACCTTTGTTTCTGTTGCTACCATAACAGATGACCACAGTTCAGTGGCTTAGAACAACACAATTTTCTTATCTTACAGTTTTGTAAATTAGATGTTTGACACAGGTCTCACTGGGAAAAAAATCAAGAATGTAGGATTGCATTGAGGTTTGAGAGAATTCATTTGCATTTTCCAGCTTCTGGAGGCGGTGTGCACTCCTTGGCTCGTGGCCCCCACTCTCCACCCTCCAAACCAGTGGCGTTGCATCTCCGTGACCATTCTTTCATAGTCACTCTCCTCTGATTCTAAACTCTGCCCCTCTTCCACTTTTAAGGACCCTTATGATTATATTGGACTTACCTGGTTAGTCCAGGATAGTTTTCCTATCTTAAATTTGGCTGATTAGCAACCTCAAGTCCATCTTCTTGATACCTGAGTTTTGCTTTTTTGTGTGTGTAAGGTAGCACATTCATGAGGTGCACTGGTGATTCTGTGGGAAAAATTCACTTGCCAGTGCAGGAGATGTGGGTTTGATCCCTGACCCAAGAAGATCCCCTGGAGAAGAAAGCAGAAACTCATAGGCAACCCACAGTATTCTTGCCTGGGAAATCCCATGGACAGAGGAGCCTGGCAGGTTAGAGTCCATAGGGTCACAAAGAGTGAGACACGGCTGACTAAGCATGCATGCACAGAGAGGGTTACTCTGGAATACGCTCTCACCAGCAGCACATGGGGTTCCCCGTGATCCATATTCTACAATAGTTTACACTTGGTGTCTAGAGACTCATCAAACAGCTGAGCCCTTCCCATTCAGAAGTGATGGGAATAACCATCTCCTCACTTTTGTACCACAGTTCCACTTGTTTTTGTCAGAAGCATCTTGATCCTCTCCTAAATACAATTCCAACGGCCTTGGACCCTCACTCCTGTGATCAGCCTGAATCCTGAATCCAGGGGCCAGACCAGAATGAGCTGCTGTAAACCCACTCCACAGAATCTATTAATGTACTCTTCCCACCTCATCTCTATACCCAAGCAAAGTACAATCTCTTCTACCAACTATAAACTGAAAACCCCACACTGAACATGAAACGTGTCCAAATTATTTGGGAAAATGTTAAACCACTGACCCACATACGGACCCAACTCTGGTGCGAAGTACAGTTCCCACCAGTGCTTACAGAAAGCAAAGTATAAGCTGAAGTCCTGCCAGCAAAATGCCATTTCTTATTTTTGTTCATATACAAATATGAAAACCTGAGAAAATTCCATTCCAGGACCTTTATAGCTTAATAACATACATCCTATTTTAGCTTAGAAACTGTGAAACGGATCAGGTTTGCAAGATTTGTAAGATTAATCAGCCTTAAACATGCCATAAATATTTTGAGCTAGCTTCTCACCCTCACATTCATCGTGAAGTGAGAATATTCCCATTTTAAGTATGCAGATAATGCTACAGCACATTGTTTTATATGCGTGAGCATCATTTCAAAGCTTAGAAAAAAATGCATTTCTGAAAATAAATGAATCCCAGAATTACCAGAATAGAATAGAACTCTTCCAAGGATAACAGTTCCGGTACATCTAAGAGAGTTTAGTTATCATATTTTAACAACCCATATTTTAGAATTTTTTTTTTTACCATTTACAAAACATTTTTATTTAAACATGGTCTCTGGTTTTTCACAACCCACTTGTGAGTAGGTAAAATCATTATCCATAATACATACCATTAAGATCATCATTATTTAAAGTTAAGTGACTTGCCCAAGGTCACTGGCCTAGAATGATGAAATTAAGACACAAATATTAACCAACAACTTCTAAATAAAAGAGAATCCACTATAAGCAAGGTGAAAAGACATCTTTCAGAATGGGAGAAAATAATAGCAAATGAAGCAATTGACAAAGAATTAATCTCAAAAATATACAAGCAGCTCCTGCAGATCAATTCCAGAAAAATAAACAACCCAATCAAAAAATGGGCCAAAGAACTAAACAGACATTTCTCCAAAGAAGACATACAGTTGGCTAACAAACACATGAAAAGATGCTCAACATCACTCATTACTAGAGAAATGCAAATCAAAACCACAATGAGGTACCATCTCCTGCCAGTCAGAATGGCTGCTATCAAAAAATCTACAAACAATAAATGCTGGAGAGGGTGTAGAGAAAAAGGAACCCTCTTACACTGTTGGTGGGAATGCAAACTAGTACAGCCACTATGGAGAACAGTGTGGAGATTCCTTAAACAACTAGCAATCCCACTGCTGGGCATACACACTGAGGAAACCAGAAGGGAAAGAGACACGTGTACCCCAATGTTCATCGCAGCACTGTTTATAATAGCCAGGACATGGAAGCAACCTAGATGTCCATCAGCAGATGAATGGATAAGAAAGCTGTGGTACACATACATAATGGAATATTACTCAGCCATTAAAAAGAATACATTTGAATCAGTTCTAATGAGGTGGATGAAACTGGAGCCTATTATACAGAGTGAAGTAAGTCAGAAGGAAAAACACCAATACAGTATATATATGGAATTTGGAAAGCTGGTAATGATGGCCCTATATGAGAGACAGCAAAAGATACAGATGTAAAGAACAGACTTTTGGATTCTATGGGAGAAGGCGAGGGTGGGATGATTTGAGAGAATATCATTGAAACATGTATATTACCATATGTGAAATAGATCGCCATCCCAGGTTTGATGCATGAGACAGGGAGCTCAGGGCTGGTGCACTGAGATGGCCCTGAGGGATGGGATAGGAGGGAGGTGGGAGAGGGGTTCAGGATGGGGAACAGATGTACACCCATGGCTGATTCATGTCAATGTATGGCAAAAACCACTACAATATTGTAAAGTAATTAGCCTCCAATTAAAATAAATTAATTATTTTTTAAAAAATAAATAAAAGAGAATCCACACCTGTTTTCAGTGGCAACCTACTTAAAACCTGTTCGATTTTTCTAACATTTAAGTCTATACCTTTGAGCTTACATGTTGGCTCAGACAGTAAAGAATCTGCCTGCAGTGCAGGAGACCTGGGTTCAATCCCTGGATCAGGAAGATCCCCTGGAGAAGAAAATGGCAAACCACTCCAGTATTCTTGCCTGGAAAATTCCATAAACAAGGGAGTCTGGTAGGCTACAGTCCATGGGGTCATAAAGACATATAAGTCTATACCTTATATAGACTTTGTGATTCTTCCATGCAGTAACAGATAATTTAAGTTACCATTTAATTCTTTCTTCTTGGAATATTAAATTCCAAATACAAACAAACAATATATTTTGTTTCTCTAATTTTATCTTTATTCTTCAGTTTTTTCAAATCCACTTTGTTCAAGTTTTTACTCCTCTAAACTTGTGAAGGACAAAACAGGTATCAGTTCAGTTCAGTTCAGTCACTCAGTCGTGTCCGACTCTTTGCAACCCCATGAATCGCAGCACTCCAGGCCTCCCTGTCCATCACCAACTGCTGAAGTTCACTCAAACTCACGTCCATCAAGTCGGTGATGCCATCCAGCCATCTCATCCTCTGTCGTCCCCTTCTCCTCCTGCCCCCAATCCCTCCCAGCATCAGAGTCTTTTCCAATGAGTCAACTCTTCGCATGAGGTGGCCAAAGTACTGGAGTTTCAGCTTTAGCATCATTCCTTCCAAAGAACACCCAGGTATAGATAAGTGATTAAAACAATCTGACAACATAATTTCATTTTTAAATTTTAACCCACTTTATTAAGTATAGTTGATAAGCAAATAAATGCATATATTTAATATATGCAATTGGATGATTTTGTCCATATGCAAACACCTGTGATAACTTTACCATGATGGATCAAAGTAATAGAGGTGCCTTTCACCTTCCAAAGTTTCTTTCTTTCTTTCTTTTTTTTACAGTGAGAGCACAACAAGAAGTCTACTCTCTTAAATTTCGAAATGCCTGGATGCTGTGTTGTTTACTGTAGGTGCTATGTTTCTAGAATTGATTCATCTTGCCTCGCTAGTTAAACATGGGTATAATGTTTAACTTTATACTCATTAAACAATTCCCAATTTCCCCAACCCCCCCGGCATCCATTATTGTATTTTATGTTTCTATGAGTTTGACTGTTTTAAATGCCACATGTAAGTGCAATCATGCCGTATTTGTCCCTGTCTGGCTTATTTCACTTAGCATTATGTCCTCCAGGTTCATCCATGTGTGTTGCAAATGATAAGTTTCACTTCTTTTTATTTTTAAATGCAGCATTTTGTTTGGTTTGGTTTTTAACTCCAAACTATGAATTTAACTGGGCTTCCCAAGTGGTTCAGTAGTAAAGAATCCGCCTACAGAGCAAGAGATACGGGTTTGATTCCTGGATCACGAAGATCCTGTGGAAAAGGAACCTGCAACCCACTCCAGTATTCTTGCCTGGAGAACTAAGAACCAAAGGGTAACAAAGAAACTTTTGGGCACCTCTATTACCTCCATCAATCACGGTAAAGTTATCTTCCATGAACAGAGGAGCCTGGCGGGATACAGTCTATGGGGTCACGAAAGAGCCGGACATGACTTAGTTTCAACAGCAGCAGCATGAATTTAACTGGAGAAAGAAAATATAAGGTCAAGTGCACAGGACTGCTAACTGTATACTTGTGTTTTCTTAGAAATGTGTGCTTTTAATTGCGCATTTTTCTTTTCTCTGAGCAAATTATGGGTTTATCCTTCTTGTCCCACCCAACCAGGTGCTGGGATCTCTCTTACCAGCCTCTGACTTCCTAGGCATTCTGCTTTCCCTCCGGGTCTGCTTCTCTGTACAGATCCTCATGCTCTAGACCAGGAGTCACAAATTACAGCCCCAGGGCCAAATCCAACCCACCATCTGCCTTTGCCAATAAAACTTCATTGAAGCATGGTCAGCACATCCATTTGTATGCAAACTGTCTGTGGCTACCTTCCCTCTATAATGACAGGCCTGAGTTTTTGCTACAAAGACCACATAGCCCATAAAGCCTAAAATATTTACTATTTGACCCCTTCACAGGAAAAGTTTACCACCCCACCCTCTACTCCAGACTAATGCTTGCATCAGATTCATCTGTGAAATAATTTTAAAATACAGGTGCTCAGGCCTCACACCCAGACATACTGTATTAAGCCTGGGGCAGGCTCTAGATACCTGAACTTTTACCAAGTTCCAGAGGAGATGGTGATGCACACTCCCAGTGAAGGTCTTCAACTGCAGAAGGTACACCCTAGGTTCTCTGATCCACAGGGGATTCTTCGCTGTAACTCAACTCTGGTGTTTCCTGAGCCATAGGACAGATGGAGGTTTCGACTGTAGTGGTCAGGAGGCTGCCCATCTGTTCTCAAGATGAATCCTGGTGCTCCCATGGGAATCATATGCTATTTTTCTGCCCAACATTCACCGTCTTTTCCTCTATAAAGTTGCTCTGAGCATGCTCTGACAAATCATTCCTCCCCAACCCTCCATCCATGTGGTTCCAGAAATAGACATCTAATAGGTCAAAGTCAGGCCTGACCCATTAGAACATCCTGTCCCCTGTGAGTGAGTCACAGGTGCACAAGCCACCCCAGAAACAGACCAGCTCAGATCAGGTCACCAACTCAGCCAGAAAACACTACTCAGTGACTGCCTATTGCATCAGTTTATTGTTGCTGCTTTAACATATTCTCCCAAACTCAGTGGCTTAAAACAACACAAATTTATAACCTGTGGTTTTCATTGGTCAGGAGTCTGGTGAGTTCAGTCATGTCTCTGCTTAGATTCACAGGCCAGGAACAGGGCATCCTATCACTTACTTCATTTATTTTTGAGTAACTGTACCATTTGGCTTCCCAGGTGGCTCAGTAGTAAAGAATCTGCCTGCTAATGCAGGAATTGCAAGAAATGCAGATTTGATCCTTATATCAGGATGATCCCCTGGAGGAGGAAATGGCAACCCACTCCAGTATTCTTGCCTGGAAAATTCCATGGACAGAGGAATCTGGCGGGCTACAGTCCCTGGGGTCACAGTCAGACACGGCTTAGCAATTAAAACACAACAGCAAACTGTACCATTTATTACTTATTTGATAGAGTTTATTTTTATTCCCCTAGTCATCTAAACATTTCAAGATTAAAACATATATATACAATTTTTAAACAATTATTAGGAGCAAATTCTTGAACTTTCCCAGTTCAAGACATTGTATGCGCTCCAGAAAATGCTGGACTGATTAGGAAAACTAGGCAAGCGCACTCCTCAGAATAAAAAACAACTCATTCCTAGGTTCCTCTGTCATATCTAGTGGTAAACCAGTAGAACCAAAGTTACAGTCCTAGGATTTTTATCAGGTTTCACTTATTATCGTTTCCGTACAATCAGATGACACATATGACTTCATTTCCATGTACCACTCACCTAGCATCCATGTGTGCTAAGTCGCTTCAGTCATGTCCAACTCTTTGCATCCTCATGGACTGTAGCCCACCAGGCTCCTCTATTCATAGATTTTCCAGGCAAGGATACTAGAATGGGTTGCCATTTCCTTCTCCAGGGGATCTTCCCAACCCAGGGATAGAACGCACATCTCTTACAACCCTGTGGTGGCAGGCAGGTTCTTTACCACCTGGAGCCACCTGGGAAGCTGGCGCCTAGCATCCTTTTGTCCTTAATTATATGAGCAAGCACACAGGACCGTGTTTGAGGAAAGAGAACGGGAAGATGACCTTGTTTGGAAGCTGCTGCTATGAATCTCTCCCAGCTGGAGATTTGGTTCCTTAATTTTCAGGAGATTAAAAATTGAGTGGTTTGCTGAAAAGTGTTTCAATCTGCCCATTTAGAATTTCAATTTTTGATTGAAGGTGGATTACCTTCAGAGGGAGAGTGTTTGGAGGCTATTAAGGACAATGTCACCGAAAAGAAACCGTTTCCCGCAAAAGTTCTATTATGAGGAGTTGCCTGTGGCAGTTCTCAGTGCTTCTGCTGGGGTGCTGACAGCTTTTACTGATACTGTCTGCATGCCCTGGTTATCGCTTGTGCCCGTGCATGCTGTTCTCTGCATTCGGATTGGGTCATTTATTGCAAGTTTATTCAAGTCGTTCCAGGCTCACAACCAACATTATCTTCAAAAAACAATGAGTGATGGTTGAGCTTTATATACTAAGAAAACACACAGAGAGAAATGGAACTTGACAAGCATTAGGCAAGAGTCTGCCAGAAATTAACTAAGTATGTCATGGCCAAGGGTAAGAAAATGACCACAGAAGCACCAAAGCACTGCTGAATAAAAAATAAACAAAAGAAGAAGAAAAAAAAAAAATGGTGGAGGAAAGCAAAAACAAAACCCTGGGCCAGAACTAAAGCAGTCCTGCATTTTCACATGCCAAAAAATCTAATTAGAAAAGAAATCGTAACCAATATTCAGATTGTTATGAACTGTGAAGAAATACACAAAAACTTGAGAAAGGGCTGTCTGTGATTTTATAAACCGTAACACAGCAAAAGCAGGGTGTGATATAAATACATTTCCATACAGCGGTGCTGGACTTCTTACTTCTCACTTGTGTCCGCTGACCTGAGCCTGGGATTTTACAATCAACCTTGAAACGTTTCAAATATGATTCTTTGGTGGATTGGATTCAAATGACAGAAGACAGGCAGAATGGCCAGAGCACAATTCTGGGCTGGTTTTTTTGTGGGTTTTTTCTTTCTTTTTTTCTCTTTTGGTGGAAAAACAGAGATAATGAGAAAACAGCCCAGATCCTCCTTACTGATCAATTTTCCATTTCTCTCCTCATTCCCAGAATGCTACCAGTCCTCTCACTTATATAACCAGCAAGTCATTGCCTTCTCCATCGCTAATAATAGCCTCCTGGTTTCTGTTTTATACTTGATCTGCAAACTGCTTCCCTGACAGCATTTTTTTTTCAGGGAAAGCCCAATACGACTGACATTTAGAGAAGCAATCTGAAGAATTTCAGTAGAGGAAATTGATATTTCCCATCCAAATCGGGCAATACTCTGGAATTAAGAAAACATTAAAGCCTATGAAAAAAAAGAAAGAGAAAGAGAAGGTATAAAGAGAAGGAAAATTAGGGCTTTGTGTTGTTTATTTCTGCTTTGTATTGTGTCTTAAAGCCTTATGTTGAACTCTCAGAGCAATTTTTCTGATTACATTCTGTCTTTGATATAGGTTTTCTTCTCTAAACAATACATCTTTGATTTCAACCTTGAAAGTTGAGACTATCTGACAACACAGAAGTGTAAATTAGCAACTCCCTGAGTCTAATTGAGCAGATCCCCAAAGAGAACATTATAATGGAGCAGCACTGGCCATAAACTCCACTGCAGAATTTTAATTCTGGGTTCTAATTGTTTAAGTGGCTTGAACTTTTTACTTCTAGACAAGCCGTAAGCCTCCTCCAAAGGAATTATATCTGTGTTCACAGGCTCGTGCTTAAAACTGAAGTACGCTGTATGTGGTGCTTTCCTAGGGCCATCCTGGCAAATTACTATAAACTCGGTGGCAAATTTAAATGCCAAAAATTAATTTTCTCACAGTTGTGGGGGCTAGATGTACAAAATCAAGGTGTTGACAGGGGTGTGCTCCTTCCAAAGGCTCTGGGGTTGGGGGAATCCTTCTTTGCCTACTGTAGCTTCTGGTGGTTGCCAGCAACCTTCCAGATTCCTTCAATTATATTAATATCTGCATTCCTCCACGCCCGTTGTTCATGGTCCCACAGCATTCTCCCTGGATGCCTGTGTGTCCAAATCTCCCTCTCCTTTCTCTTAAAAAGACAGCAGTTATTGGATTAGGGTGAGCCAGTGGGGACCTCCTTTTAACTTGATTCTACTTGCAAAGGTCATATCTCTAAATAAGGTCCTACTCACAGTTTCTGTAAGTTTAGAGGAGTGGGCGGACACCAGTCAGTACAGGGCAATGTGTGTCCATCAAGCATCCTTCAGCATCCCTGCCTGCCTTTTGTTCTTGCATCTTTCATCATATCTGATTAGGTCAGTGTGTCCCTCAGCCCAGCACACACTCGTCTTCATCCCCGAGTGCCCCTTGCACAGTGTAACTTCCCTTCTTGAGGTACCTTTCTGCATTCACACTTGCTGTTGTCTAATGCCTGCTCGTTTTAACCTCCACAGCCAAGCTGATTATTCCAGCATGGATCCCCCTGATTTGTACCAGGCAGGCAGATGTCTCAACAAGAAGTGGATTTAACCTGCTCAGATGATCAATGGGAATGACACATTTTTCTTTTTTATTTTGTTTATTCATTTTTATTTTTGACTGCAGTGGCTCTTCTTTGCTGCACACTGGGATTTCTCTAGTTGCAGAGAGCAGGGGCTCTTCTCTGGCTGCAGTGTGTGGGCTTCTCATTGCAGTGACTTCTCATCTTACAAAGCACTGACTCTAGGTGCACGGGCTTCCGTAGCTGCAGCACATGGACTCGGTAGTTAAGGCTCCTGAGTGCTAGAGGACAGGCTCAGTAATTGTGGTGCACGGGCTTAGTTACCCCTGGGCATGTGGAATCTTCCCGGCCAGGGATCAAACCCATGTCCTCTGCATCATCAGCCAGATTCTTCACCACTGGGCAAACAGAGAAATCCAGTGACATATTTTTAAATGGCATAATAGTAGTAACTTCTGTGAAACTCCCTCGCTCATTGACCACCATTCTCCTTGGAAATACCAGCCCTCCTCCCACCTGATGTTGAAGCTGAAATTCCAATACTTTGGCCACCTGATGTGAAGAGCTGACTCATTGGAAAAGACCCTGATGCTGGGAAAGATTGAGGGCAGGAGGAGAAGGAGACAACAGAGGATGAGATAGTTGGATGGCATCACTGACTCGATGGACATGGGTTTGGGTGGACTCCGGGAGTTGGTGATGGACAGGGAGGCCTGGTGTGCTGCGGTTCATGGGGTAGCAAAGAGTTGGACACGACTGAGCAATTGAACTGTACCCCCATCTGACCTTGTGGATGGAGCCACAGCTGCCCATTTCCAGGGGTAGTCTGGGGGAAGCACCTGGTTCAAGGTGACCCCTTGAGTATCTGTCCTGTGATTGTTCAAACTCCCCTCCCTTACCCTTGGAAGCCTTGAAGATGCTGGCCATTAAACTTTTTGTTAGGGAAGAAGTCAATCTATAATGAAGGAAAGTAGAGGAGATACAAAGCAGAGCTGAGCAAATGGAGAGAGAATCCTCCCAGCATTTGAGAAACTGGCTGGTGTCTCTCTCACTTCCTGCTTCTGGATTCTGTGAACTAACAAATTCCTTCCGTTCAGCTGAACCCAGGTGTGTTTGTGTTTCCCTCACTAAAATAAGCTCAGGGATACAGACTAGCACATATCTGGTTAAAGCTGAGAGGAAAGATGTTGAACATTGTTAACGGGTTGAATTCCGCATATTGGAGTCCTAAATCCCAGCGTCTCAGAACGCGTCTTATTTAGAGACACGGTTTTCACAGATGTAAGCAAGTGAAAATGAGGTTGTTAGGGTGGGCCCTAATGCAGTCTGACTGGTGGCTTCCCTTGTGGCTCAGATGGTAAAGAATCTGCCTGCGATGCAGGAGACCTGGGTTCTAATCCCTGAGTCAGGAAGATCCCCTGGAGAAGGGAATGGCTACGCACTCCAGCGTGGACAGAGGAGCCTGGCAGGCTAAAATCCATGGAGTCACAGAGAGTCGGACATGACTGAGTGACACACACACACAGCCCTGATCCAGTCTGGCTGGTGTGCTTATATAAAGGGGAATTTGGACACAGAGGCAGACACACAGAGGGGAGGTGAAATGAGAAGACTCAGGAAGATGGGACATTTCCGAGGCAGAGAGCCAGGGAACAAACCTTCCCCTTAGAGCTCTCAGAAGGAACCAGCCCTGTAGGCACCTTGATTTCAGACTCCAGCTTCCAAATCTGTGAGGCAATAAACTTCAGTTGTTTTCATCACACAGTTTGTGGTACATAGCCCTAGAAAATAAATATGGACATTATTCACTCCTCAGTAACAGGTAAAGAGTTAAGCCTACCTAATGTTTCAATTAATGTCAAAAGATCTAGAATCTGAATGAGTGCTTCAAGATCTCCAGTTCAGTGGTTATATCTATCACTTTACCCTAATTCATACCCTAGAAGCTTTAACAAAAACTTGAAATGCACACCTTCCTTTCAGGAAGATGTTAAAAATAAAACCATAATAAATCAGAAAAGTAAACATATTAGAAGAAAGAAGACCACGCAGCCTGAACATCCGTATTTATAGCAGCTGTTATGATATTAAGATCAAATCTTTTAGTTAAACATTCTCATTTAAAACCAATTTACATAAATAATGAGGACTCATTTCACAAAGAAAGAGCACTGAGAGAGAAAAAGGATTTACTAGACGGTATGCAGAACACATCAGAGTCTGGGCTGGGCTGGGTTTTCTACCATTACTCTAGGCAAAAAAGAAGAAGAAAAATCCTAGAAAGGTCTAGAATCTGAATGACTGCTTCAGGATCTCCAGTTCAGTATTTATTTCCATCACATCACTAGGGAAGCAGATAAGTTACATTCTCTGAATAGAAGAAAAACAAATCTTGAGCAGCTCAAGAAAACTTGTTTATTTTATATAAAAATTGGATATAATTATGAAACTCTAATTTGCCTGCTGTTTTGTTGCAAATAAGGACGGTACTTTTTTTTTTTCCCTTTGGCTAACAGCAACTGTAGATAGTTTCAGTGATGATGTGGGCTAAGTCGCTTCAGTCATGTCTGACTCTTTGCAACCTCAAGGACTGTAGCCCACCAGGCTCATCTGGCTATGAAATTTTCCAGGTAAGAATACTGGAGTGGCTAGCCATTTCCCTCATCAGGGGATCTTCCTGACCCAGGGATCAAACCCGAATCTCTTACGTCTCCTGCATTGGCAGGTGGCTTCATTACCACTAGTGCCACCTGGGAAGCCCACAGCTAGCGTCCACGGTCTCCCAGTTTCCCATTTGCTAGATTCTCCATATTAGAATGCCCTAAAAGTTTAGATTCACTTTGGTGACTTTGAGGGGAATGTGTTTTTCTTACAATGTCATGGGATGTTTTGATATATTTATATTGAAATAATCTTCCATCTTCTTTACGAATCTAGAATGGTTCGGTTCGGTTCGGTTCAGTTCAGTTCAGTTCAGTTCAGTCGCTCAGTCGTGTCTGACTCTTTGAGACCCCATGAATCACAGCACGCCAGGCCTCCCTGTTGACCACCAACTCCCGGAGTTCACTCAAAATCATGTCCATCGAGTCGGTGATGCCATTCAGCCATCTCATCCTCTGTCGTCCCCTTCTCCTCCAGTCCCCAATCCTTCCCAGCATCAAGGTCTTTTCCAATGAGTCAACTCTTCGCATGAGGTGGCCAAAGTATTGGAGTTTCAGCTTTAGCATCAGTCCTTCCAATGAACACCCAGGACTGATTTCCTTTAGAATGGATTGGTTGGATCTCCTTGCAGTCCAAAGGACTTTCAAGAGTCTTCTCCAACACCACAGTTCAAAAGCATCAATTCTTTGGTGCTCAGCTTTCTTCACAGTCCAACTCTCACATCCATATATGACCACTGGAAAAACCATAGCCTTGACTAGACGGACCTTTGTTGGCAAAGTAATGTCTCTGCTTTTGAATATGCTATCTAGGTCTGTC